>NC_043975.1:39048226-39088226 GCF_902148855.1 Sphaeramia orbicularis | reverse complement strand
CCGCAGACCCTCAGCCAGGTACTCACATGAGTCTTAAGGCTCAGTCACAAAGCTTCTTACGAACGATGGGTTCGTATGAATCTCCCGGTTTGTAGGAGATCTGTAGTTTGTGGACATTTGTGGAGGGAGCAGTAGTTTCTTACGACTGTATTACAAAGTTGGTATGGCTGCCATTTTTACAAGACATTCTTGAGGCCTCTGTAAGAAAATGACGTGAGTTTGTGTCATACGAAGACCGTACAGTTGTCACTTTCTTCGTAAGGGTGCCTTGGGGTCTTCCTACATCATACCTATGGCCACTTCATACATTTTTTTTGCCGTAAGGTGGCCGTACCGCAACCCTATATGCAACTCACGGCACTCTCAAGTCAATTATAGGAAGATCTAATGCTTTTTAAGAATATTTAGATCGGCATATAAACAGTGTACTCTCTTAAATGTCCAGTGTCATGATCATCACATTCAAGATGGCAATAATGCCCACAACACTGAAATTTCTACAGCTACAGCTAAAAGACAGAGAAGAAGATCAAGCAGTTGTGGCTGCTGTTTTGGTGCCACAGCAGCAGAAGTTTGTGGTTTATGCCCACTTTCACCGCTGCAAAAATCACAACGAAACCCCAGAATTATGGATGCTGTCCGTGTTAAGCCTTTTCCTCTCCATAGGGGCAAATTAAAAAAAAAAAAAAACAAAAAAAAACTTAACATAATTTAATCTCAGAGAATTGTTTTTTTTGTCATTCATTCATCTTCTGAACTGCGTCATCCTCTAGAGGTTCGCAGGGGTGCTGTAGCCTATCCCAGCATTAGAGATGTCCCTACATAATTTGGTGATGATTGATCGCTCTTTTCAGACATTAAGCGTTGTTAAGGTATTTTATATTAAGCCTTTTAGAATGTCCCAAAGATGCAGAGAAGACAGAGATGCTGGTGGGTGTGGCCCATAGATTCAGAGGTGGTACCTCTACAAACAGTACGAGACTATGACCTGACTCATTACTACTCTCCTGTTATTTTTCAACTCATAGGTAACAGAATAAAGTAATACGGTAGAAGTTTGTGGAACATTGATATATGAAGTAATGTAAGTAAAATTAATAACATTTTGTCAGCATGAGTTTTATGTATTTGGGATCATGTGCATTCCATGATGCTGAAATTCACACTCCAGTAGAATATGTGGGCAAAAAAACTGACCTGCACTGTTAAACATAATAAAAATTAGGAGTCATAATAAGACATCAAATGAAGAAATCTGAAGTAGAAGGTATAAGAATAAAACAAAAATACACAAGAATAATAGAAGGAACTGAACGTTACAAACACTAATCGTCCTTCACACTGTGGACTCTGCATTATCTCCATCCAGGTTTTGTGTTGTTTCTTCATGTTTATTTTTCTGTTACTGAAACACTTTCCCTTCTACACCACGCATTTGAGTCCAATCATTCACTCCGTCTTCACAATTTGTGCCGCACGAATGACGTACTACTCCATATTACTAACACCTTTCGTCCACCGTAAGAACACTTTGCAAATCTCTGTATGTCCGTTTGTGTGGACACTGTAAGGGGCCCCTAGTAACAACCTAATATGTTCTTGCAATCTACTTGCGGCCACTGCAGGAACATGGGGTTCTGGAATGGCCTCCTGATCCACAAATGTCATGCGTTGTTTTTAGGTTGTTCCTGAGGCATTTGTTAGGGTACCCCATGAAAGGGGATTTCATAGCATGATCGTAGAAAATCTTGCACAAAATCATCCACCTGGTTATGGACTTAGGAACAGTCTACAAACTCTCCATTCTTATAAGGCTGCCTTGAGAAGGTTGTGCAAAATGGTCCATAAATCGTTCACATGGTGTTCGTAACCATTCTTAATGGCATTTGTGACTGAGCCTTTACATACACAAAGAGAGGGAAGAGAAAATGACACATGTAATTTCCTGAAAATCCTGCTGCAACAAGGAAGACCGGAATGTTAAAAACAGTTCCTGATCCATCATGTGCCAGTTCAGTTTGTAGTCTCTTTTTCTGCTGAATGGAACCCAGGTATGTTTCTACAACTATGTAAATAATTACTAGATTACATATGATTTTCTGTACAACAGCCCTTCAACATGATATTGTATTCACTGTCATTTATTTGAATGTGGTTTATTCTTTATTAAACTTGATAAGAAAACATGTCATGAATGTTTTGCCAGAACCAAACAAAAACTTGATTACTGTACAACTTACATTTTTCACAAATGTTGACTTTTCACTACAGTCATCCAATAGTTATGTCAAATACTGTACAATGTAAATGTTGTGAAGCACAATGATTTTGTTCATCATATAAAGAAGTAGAGGGAGTAGAAGTAGTAGTAAGTTATCTCAATTAATTTTTTCAAACTGTATGAGCAGAACTTCTGTGATCAACACAGAAAATAAAAAAGTAATAATAGTAATAATAATAAATTGCATAATAAAGCACTTTTCATTCAGCAGAATCTCAAAGTGCTACAGAGAAAAGACAAAGTGAACTTTGATTCTCCTATGTTTTTTACAGTTAGTCTAATATCTAGATCCAAAATTCAATAATAGTTAATTACTATTTTGTTATTTTATTTTTTTCTCAAAAATCACACATGGTCTAATAATTATTTCCAAAGCTGAACACATGCACATACTTATCTTGTTTCTGCTGCTGACAACAGTTGCGTCTGTGGAATCAGTTGCTGTTAGATGAAATCCAGGGACTTTCTTCGTGACTCTGCACCTTCACTTTCACTTCCATTTTATTACAGTAAGCTCAGTGGAGGACTCGGCTGCATTTCCTGCTCAGTGTGAGTCAACAGGACCAGTAGGTAACTGCGAGAGCGACAGACTGCAGCTCCCATTCAAGTAAGACTCACATGAGAATTATGTGACTTCCATCCCTCTGCAGGGCAAACTCTGCAGCCATTTTTGCCATAGTACTCAAAAAACAGAGCTTAGTCAAAGTGGTTTCATTCTGCAGCTTTAAATTTGTGTACACAAACAATATCCTTGAGACTCAAAAGTACCTGATTTCTCTTTTGATGTGTTTTTCAGTATGGAGTCCAGTCCGCCGTCACAGTCTGCTACTCTCTCCAGTGTCCTGCCAGCATCTGGTCTGCCAGAGTCCATGACAGTGGGTGAGTGTTTAAACCCAGACCCATCTGTCTTTCCTCTTACTCATGCCCTCTCGTCCTCTCACTGTGCTTGTTTGGGTTGTTCTCAAACCTGTTCTGTGGTATGAATCATCGTGGCTTATCCCACATGTGAGCCTCACAAGATCATGTATGAGTCCAAGTTTTCAAGTCTAATTTATAGCTTTTACGTGTTAAAGTTTTGAGTGTTGATTCAGTCAAGAGGGGCTTAAAGAAATGATCCAATTGTCACAGTATCAGTTACACCACCAGATGGCACTGTTGATTCAGTGTACAGACGGTGTGTGCCTCCTCATAAAAATTGTTCAAGGATTCTGATTTGAGAAAACATTGTAGAAGACAATGTCAGTGTGTGTATGTCTGCCATTAATGAGAGATGTAAAATGTTGGACAAATTTATGACACACTCGATAAGAGTTCAATATGTGTGCAACTCACTGGGTTTTTCCTCTGACCTGGTGGAGGAATCTGCTCTGTTTGGAGCCGTAGATGCTCACCCTGACACTGCTTGATGCCTTGGTTTTCTGTGAGTGTGTGTGTATGCGTGTGTTTTGAGGCACAAAGAGACATAGGAACCACAGGAGGAAAGGTGAGCGGAGCTGCCATTAAGCACTAGGGATTGAGTCTTCATCCAGTCTATTAGCCTTTGGTAAAGCGAGGTCAAGGGGTCACATGGAGAGATGTGATCTGAAAAAGAAAAACAAAACAAAAAAAGTGCTGGTGTAGAAATACTCTTTAAAATACAGAGGTCTGTGAGGAGTAAGACAACCTCGTAAAGATACAAAACAGTAGACTTAAGTCCACCATAAAACACTTTAATATTGAATTTTGGCGTCAGCTCTGTACAATCGAAGAGAGAGGGCGTCTTTCTGCAGACTTCACACAGGGATAAATCCATGGCGGCAGAAGAAGAAGTATCAATTTTTACTCCTACTGTGGGTTCAATAGACCAGAATGCAATGCACAGCAAAAATCCATTTAGCATTTTGACTAAATACCGTGACTTTTTCTTGACGGGAACATGTTGCCAAATATTGTCAGCTATCACTATGTATTTCTCTCCACTCCTACTCATGTAACCCACAGCTGAGCGCAAGAAGTGCAGCAGTGTTCTCAAGGGAAAGCTGATCTGGGAAATGCAGGAAATTCACTGAAAAGAGGGGTTAAGGGGAAGTGCATCGAAGAAAAAAGCTTGGAAAGTGTGTACTCACATACAGATTTTATACAAATATCTGACTGTAGGTGTAAATGTTTCACTGCACATTGTGTAGATGATTTAGAACAGGGGTCTCAAACTCAATTTACCTGGGGGCCACTGGAGGTAGAGTCTGGGTGAGGCTGGGTCGCATCAAGTACTCCGCAACAATAACACTTCTTCTCAACATGAACATTTCTTCAAACATAAACGTTTCTTCAGAACAGGCTTCTATTAATTACTTCTTGCTACCAGACGTCTGGCAGCGCTTCCTATTGCACAGATGACCCACATTTGGCTTGAGGGAGGAAGCAGTTGAGACCCTCAATATGTCTTGAAGATGCTTATCATGCCGAGTTGAATAATGACATTTGATGTTGTAATCTTTGTACACGGCAACTTTTTCTGTGCATATAAGACATGTCAGGGTCCCCCTGTGCTCAACAAAAAATATTTTGTCTCCCACTTCTCCTGGAATTGTCTGTGCTCGTCGCTAATCTTTCTCTTCACGGTAGGTTTTGAAAAAGTGATGACTGGGACAGGATAAATTTTTATGTCACTTACTTGTCACGTCCTCCTTCATTAATCATGCTTATGCGAGGTGCGTTCACAGGCACAGAATTCTGAACATCATCATTAATGAAGGGAACCTAACAAGTAGCTATAAATAATTACGTTTTAAAAAAAAATACCCCCACAAAAAATAGATCCTGTGAGAAAAACTGGTGGGCCGCACAAACATTAATCTTTGGTATCAAGTGGGGGGCCACAAATTCATGTGCTGCGGGCCACGAGTTTGAGACCCCGATTTAGAATGTTTATGCTTACCTAAAGGATTTAATATTCCATTATAGGTGGAGAAATTCTCCTGCTTCTAAAGAGAAATAAACCCTCTCGGCTATGCTCTGAATTACATAGCCAAAAAACTGAAAACAGGACTGTTTTTCAGAGCTCATGAAACATTGACATTCTCAGTGGTCTGTGGTTCTCATGGACAGTGACCCCATGAACATATGATGAGCTTATTTCCTATGATGTATTGCTGTACATTAAACTGTACAACAGTATATACAGTAGTTCAGCGGTGTCAAACTCATTTTAGTTCAGGGGCTACATTCAGCCCAACAAGATCTAAAATGGACCCAACCAGTCAAATAATATGATTACGAATTATGAAAATGTTCACATATATGAACTTTCCTTTAAAAATGTGAATAACATGAAGAACTTGAAATGTCTTAAGAAAAATAATTGCAATTATTTATTTGTTTATTTATTTATTTTACAATATTATGCTTCAGCTGTATTATAAACAATGTTACACAAACATTTAGTAAGAGGCATAATATTGTTAAAAGTTTGGAATTTGGAACTAAAATAAGAACAGTTTCTACAATATTATGCCTCAGCTTAATATTAACTTACTCAGTGGATCTATAAATGCACAAAACCTTTAGTAACAGGCAGAATATTGTTAAAATTTTACTTCTCTTAAGACATTTCAGGTTGTTCATTTTTGTTCAGGTTATTCACATTTTTTGTGAAGGGATAGTTTGTAAATTTAAAGTTTCATGTAGTTTTACCTTTAAAAAAACAAAACAAAACAAAACAAAAAAAACACACAAGGAGAAAAATTAGGTGTTGTCGCTATTTATAAATTATTATGATAGTATTTTACTGGTCTGATTCACTTTAGATCATGTTGGTCTGCATGTGCAACTAAAAAAAATTGACATCCTTGATTGATAATTTCTTCAGTGTAATTTTTGCATTTTACAAATTCATCCCAGGGGCCGTATTGGACCCTTTAGTGGCCTGGTTTTGGCCCACGGGCCATATGTTTGCCACCTGTGCAGTAGTTCAAGCAAGCTCATCCTCAAACATGTCCAGCACTAAAATGTAACGTATGCAGAAATGCTGTGGAAATATTTGGTAAGCACATTTTATTGGCATTTTATTATTAATTACAAAACTCAATAATGCAGTAACATGAAAGATGAACACTAATGAACCCATGGACCCTCACCTTCCATCATCACCAACAACTACATCATCATCATTATCATCATCGTCATCATCATCATCAACAACAACCCACTTACTTACTGTAACCCTTTGAGCACCTAGTTCTAATAGTACTGAAAATGATACCAATAATACAAAGCAGGACTAACAGTAGTGCATGAAGTATATAGGTGTTAAATAAAAAAAACAAAAACAAAAAATAAATAATTAGAAACGTTGTTGATTGTGATATTGACACAAATTCATTGGGATAAAAAGAAAACAGGAAAAAAAATCTATTAAAAAAAGGATTGAATAATAATATGTGTATGTTTGGGCAAAGGATGATTGGAGGAAGCTTGTCTGTTAAAGCTCGAACATAAAATGTGATCATTTCCCGCTCGCGTAGCCATGAAGTCATAGAAAGGGGTACTGGATTCTTCCACATTAAAAGATTTTCTGGACTAATACTGCCTTCATGTGCTATCAGGAAGATGATCCTTTCCACTTGTGAATTCAAAATTACAAGTGTGTTGTGTTCAAGTGCTTTTGTTGTTGTAGCAAAATGAAAAATGGCTGACACACAATTTGTTGTGACCTGCTACTCAGGTAAGAGTTTTGGACGCGTTAATTCATCTGCTGCATCAATTTTTTTTTTTCAAATTATGTATACTATAAATGTGCAAAATCCTCAGCTAACAGTGACTTATCATTTGAATGAATCCCTTGTTGCTCTCTGTTATGTTGAAAAGTTTAAAGGTTATTTTCATCTTGGCGGCTCATGGATCAGCATTTTTTCCCAGTTCTCCAGTGGAAAATACGACAAGGGGTAGGATAAGTTGTCATAGACATAAATGAGATTATGTTTGCTAGTTTTTCTGACACATTCCAGTCACCTGCAGGTATCAAATATAGCAAATTTGCAAGAATGGTTTTGATCACTTGATTGATTATTTCTTAATTAACTTGATATGAATATTTTGTGGACATGACCATGAGATAAGCCTGAGGATCCGAAGGAGTCTCAAAGTTTCTGTTACAAGTATCTGCCATATTGAGGTACATTTTTATCAAGTTGGCCACTAATATTTATCCAGAAACAACATTTGTAATAATAAAACACTGATAAGGACCATTTCACTGCATAATAACTGCTGTAACTTTTCATGCTTCATGTACAGTTTGCTGATTAATTATATTTGTATTAAAGATTTGGAATGTAGAATTATTAAAGCAGTAAAGTATTATTTAAGTATTACCACAAAATAATTGAAAACTAATAGTAAAGTTCACTTTCTTTGTCGCCACAGTAAATTCAATCTCTGCATGTCACCCCTCCTAGTACACACTGGATCAAGCAATAGCATTAGCATATTAGGAGCAGTGAGCTGCCGTTGAAGGTGCTCAGGGAGGGCACTGATAGGGGACTTAACCTACGGATGCCTGTGTTTTTTTCCCCCTATACTAGAATACTAAGATGTGATATCAGCAGGGCAGTTTATCTTTTGTCTTTACAACCTGTGTACGTTCAGAGCTAAATAGAATTGGCAGCTTTTTTATTTTAGAATTGAATGTAAACCATGACAGTTTCTTATCCATTCACATAGATAGTAAGATAGACATTATTGATCCCAAACCGGGAAACTGTAGAATAGAAGGACATGGCATTACAGAGGAAGTGGCACTTTTTCTCCCTTTGTGATTTCTGTGTGAATCTGACGGCATGTGATGCCAAGCTGTCCATTGATTGGAGGGTATAGAGTGTATAATTCACAAGGCTCTTAGATTACATAGCCTAGCTTGCTGCTAAGGCTTCTATTATTGGACCAACTGAGGGGGAGCGTGGAAGTTCTGGTGATGACGTGCTCATGCACACATTGGAATGAAAAGCTGCATGTATATATGTACTTCTATGCACATACACATGCACACACACTCACACACACACACACTTGTAACACTACATTATGTCCACAACCAACACCGGGCCCCCCTTGCGAGGGCCGTGGGGCGAATGGCTCTACTCAAGTCCCTAATGGCTCGTCTGTGGCACCCACTGTGAACGTGTGGTTGGACTAAAGGTCACATTTATTTCTGGCCTGCTCATGTGGAGAATGGAGCCGTGGAGATAATAGACTTCTCCCTTTTTTCTCTCTGTTTTGTGTTGCGCTCATCATCACACTCCTGCTCCTCCATCAGGCTCTTCTCTCCGGGCTGGGGGAGGCCTACTTGCATCTGGGGCTACATCAAGACCCTAGATTAGTTATGAGGGTAGAGTTGTGCTCTCTGCATGTGCTTGCGTGTGTGATTGAGGGGTGGATTTATTTCTTTTCTCATGCTTGTTATTTTTGGAAAATCCTGGTAACAGCCTAGTTAGAGCTTTGAAACCATGCGCACCTCCAAGCATAACTATGGAGATGAGTCACTACAGATCCCAGCCCTAATCTGTCCCTGACACCAGGATGGGAGATTAACATCAGCCAGCAGCTGACTGCAGGCAGCACTGATACTCTGGAGGCAAAACGGAGGCTGACTTTATTGGACTGAAGTTGCTGCAGGGTTATTATAGTCTTGACATTTTTATTAATTTATATTGGTTTATTTTCCTTCAATTTGGTTTTTTGATTATAGTTTTGTTGCAGTTAGTTGTACAAGTGCATACAGTATGTATGTTGAGATGAAATTCACTTCAGAAATTCTTGAGAAATTCAGGTTTAGTTTAGGTTATTATTCAGTTTCATTGTTTTAGTAAGAGATGGCAAAAGTACACATACTCACTACTCCACTAGAAATACAATTACTAGTAAACAGACTCTGAGAACTGATTCAACTTCTTTACTACAGTAAAGGTATAAAATTAAGTGCTCTGTTTTAGTATAAGTGCAATATTTACTAGTTTACTAGTGTTAAAAGGAGATAGTACATGACAATTTCTGTCATATTTAACTTGTCCTACTGTGGTTTTAGGTTTTCATGTGCTGTGAGGAAAGTTTTGATTTATTTAGGCTGAAAAAATGTACAACATTAAATGTGACTTTACAGGGCATTGTTGATTTGAGTCAAGTAATTTTTTTCAATAAATGGGTCCATATTATGACTTACAAATTTGCCTCAAGATGCATCAGGATCACTACAATATACAACGCACACTGTCCTTCAACCCTCAGTTTGTATGAGGAAAAACTCACCAACAAAAAGAAACTTCAACAGGAAAAAAATATGGAGGATATGCAGAATACATAGAGAAAATTTACACCGGTGATTCCAAGATTTTTTCCTGAGGATCCAATATAACAGAAGTACACCATGAGCTGCTGTAGATTTTTTACTAACTCTTCCATTATAAAAACACTGCCTCTGAAAGTCTATTTTTTTAATGTCATCATTTTCATCATTTATCTTTTTAGTTCTTATAATTGTTTTTTTTTTTTTTTTTTACCTTGTTTCATCTTTTAAGTCATGGCCATCTTGTTATGTAATTTGTTTATTAATTTATTACAACTTGGGGATATCCTTATACTGTAGTTTCACCAGATTTCACCAACATTTATAAACTCTGCTTTAAATCAGAATAAGGAATTCAGTTTTTAAAGATTTATTTTGGGCATTTTGCCATCATTGGGCAAATTTAAGTGGAGAGACACAGGAAATGAAGGAGACAAAGAACGGGTCCATTTGTCTGTCCTTAACTATATACCGTACTTTCTGGGCTATAAGCTCCACCTGACTATAAGCCGCACCCACCAAATTTTAAAAGAAAAAAATATTTGTACATATATAGGCCACACCTGACTATAAGCCGCAGGTGTCCACGTTGCAACATGAGATATTTACACAGAAAGATGGTAAACAGACAGATTACTTAAATATTTATTTCCATACCTTAACAGCTTTTTTCCAAACAGTGCCTGTAACACGGCAGTAAAATGGCTGTAACATGCTGGTTAAAAAACCCAGAAAAGTCATTGATCGCTATCTTCATCTTCCTTCTGTGCATTGAAACCACTGAAGTCATCTTCTTCAGTGTCAGAGTTGAACAGCCACAGAAAGGCTCCATCACACACCTTCTCAGTCTCTCTTCTGTTGTCACTGTCAATGGCACTTGCATGCAGCAGCTCTATTTCCTTCTTCAACAGACAGATCGATTGCTTTTAACTTAAAAGCTGCATCGTATGCATTTCTTTGTGTGTTTTCCATGATGAGGGTTTGTGCATGACACACAAAATGATTAAGTTAAGCTTAAAACTTCTTCTCTTCACATCACCTCTTCCACCTGTCTGTTTCGCTTTTGCGCTTCCTGCTAGAGCACCCCCTGGAGGCCGGTAGCCTGTAAAAATCTACACTCGAGCTGCATCGTTGTATAAGCCGCAGGGTTTAAAGCATGAGAAGAAAGTAGCAGCTTATAGTCTGGAAAGTACGGTACACAGCATAGTAGAGATCGACCGATATGGGTTTTTCAGGACTGATACGGATTATTAGTAGTTAGAGGAGGCTGATAACCGATATGTGGAGCCAATATACATTTGCAGTAAAAGTGTAAAAATTTGCGTAAAAAATTTTGAATAATGCAAACACTGAACTTCATTTAAATGCCTAAAGCATGTTTATTTAATCAAACAAATAGAAAATAATAGCTCCAGAAGTGCATGGATTTCCTAGATTCAGAAGCATCTCTTATAAGCTGAATAAAAGCTTAAATAAATAGCTCCCTGAAATTTTTCCATAGTAAATAAAGTAAAATTTAAATATAACTATAATGACTTATCTTTGTTTTAAGTTCAAACACAACAAAATACAGGGAGTTAACAAGCTCAGCAGCAACTCTTGTAAACTCTTGGGCCATATGCTGACATATGCTCAACTCATCATGCTTAATTTATTACTGCATTTGGGAAGCCTTAAGTTGATTTCATTATTAAATTTTATATTTTACCATGCGATAGCAGGGACCCTGTCATTCAAAACTATGTTGCTACATTGTTAATGATTAATATGACAAAACCTACATAAAAAAAGTATAGTAGTTTGTATGAGTGCAATTAAACTCCTGACAGAACACAAACAGCCTTTAGGGCTTTAATGAGCACACACAGTATTTAAAATGTTCCACCATGTTCAGATAAATCACTTCTGAATTTTACTCTCTCTCATCTTCACTTTAATTTTCAGATTATAGGACTGGAAAGCTCACAGCAACGTTAGTAGTCATCAGTTGTAGAGTTTTTCATGTGACTTTAACACAAACACACACTATTCTCCACATTACATACATTTTTCCCCATTACTAATACATAGTGTGCAAAGCGTTTAGAGCCAGATTGATGAACTAATGTTCTGGTAAAAGCTAATCAGCCTCCACCTTAGCATGCTTCCCTAAAACAAGTGAACAAAGTTTTTTACATGCTTTCTCTTGATCACACACACATGCTTTTCTATCACAGACTGTTTCCATCTCCATATTATCAGCAGTCTTCTTTTAAGTAATTCACAGACATGTCAGGAGGTAATACGAGTTAGCAGAGCTGCTGCTAATGTTTACTCTGGTCTTCTGTTATTCTGCTGCTCACTGTAATGTTAGTAGTAGTTGTGAGATGTAGAGCACAGGGATGTTTATTACAATTTTGGAAGAGTTTTCTGCGTTTACCTTCGACACGTGTTTTCTCTCCGAAGCTTCTCACACGAGACGAGAAGACTTTCCCTCTGTGCGGTGTGTGTGTGTGAGGACAGCTTCCGTGTCAACCAATCAGAAGGCCTGGGGTGGGTAGTGCAGGAGACAGAAGGCAAGAGTGAGAAAGGCACGGCTGCATCTGAGCCGAAATAACCTAGTTCTAAGTTGATTTCTTGATATCGGCCCGTCAGATTAAAAAAAGGCCAATGCCAATATACATCAAATTTCCACATATCAGCACCGATAATTGGCCCGGCCGATTATTGGTTGACCTCTACAGCATAGCCAAAATAATAGTTCCACAGTCTCATCCAGCCTTTAGTTTTGAGAACATGAATTTGCTGAGACATTGTTTCAATGAACTTATGCTTATAGTCACTGCCCCTGACCACAATGATGATGAAGATCTGGAGTTAGACCCCAAGGGCCTTCAGTGACAGCTCACTGCTCCTAATGTGTGCTGTGTGCTAATGCTAGGTACTATGTGTATATCAAGATTGGTAAATAGACTAAATAGACTGAATTTCCCTGCGCGGATAATAAAGCGAGTTAACCGTGTAACTCACTTGTACTGTGGGCACTAGGCATGATGGGTAATCACTTCATCTGCCTCTCTTCTCACCCTGATGTGCCCATCACTGTGGAACAGGGTCAGTCTGGACTCATAAGCATCACCTTTTTCCACTGAAACAGAGTCCAGTCTCTATGAAACTGATGGTTGTTTAAGAAATGAGAAGCTATTCACTCTGTCAATTAAAGAACTTGTTGCAACTGAAACGGATTAATCACTGCAGTAATTATCCGGTGTAAGGATCTGAACCATGTACTTGGCTAAATACAGGTGGGGACTTTTTTTATGACCAGGCTGACTAATTGCCCAATAAAAACAGTTCCTTGGCCCTTTTTGGGTCCTGTCCTCAAGTTTGGGAAACACAGATCTACACTCATACTGTAATTACACACAGCAACTCATATGCATAAAAGAACATTTTATCTTTGTGTGTGTTGCATTGTTGTAGTTTCTGTTTAGTTTTATTTTTTTTGATATTTTGTCTCTGCTCATTTAATTTTAATCCTCATTAGCTATAATAATGTTCTGTTTAGTTTCTGTGGTACTTTATTTAAGAAGTAATATAATATAACAAGCAATGCAATTCATCTGTCATTAATTTCTTTTTTCACCTGACTGATTATTTTCAGGAGAATGGGTAATAAATTGAACATACTTGATGCATTGTGGTGTGATTTGCTTTTCTAGCTTTTAGGGCAGAGCTTAATAGCCCAGGAAACTCCCAGACTAATTACATGCATTGTAAATCGTCAGCTCAATCTAATAGATATAATTATTGCTTATACTTGAGTTCAATACCAGCCACAGATAGGATAGAATTCTACAGGAAACAGATGCGCGCGCACACACACACACACACACACACACACACACACACACACACGTGCATATATATTCTTTGAACTACATGAAAAAAACCCAAAACATTAGCAAGTACAAGTCTTGTGTTCATCCCTGTAGGAACGCTGCACATTATGATTTTTCTTAAGGAGGCAAAATGTAATGACATACAGTTTGAGTTAAGTATTTGTTAAAACAAAGAACAGCTGATTTAGTCCCATCGTCCCTATTCGCATCTGTGTCCTTAAAAAGTCTTAGATTTTTTTGTCCTTCAAACTGACACTCAAAGGTCTTAAAAATTACAGACACAACATATCATATTGCTCAATTTTCTTTGGAAATATTTGTACAGAATTAGTCAAATGTGTAATTAGTGTTGATCATATCATAATGGAGATGGGAAGGATTGGATGAAGCTACCAACAATCATTCATGGGTGGAAGCTTTAGCAGCTTGAACATCGGTAGCAGAAACGTTAGTCATGGTGAAACGGAAATGTAACATTAGCTGGACTGAAACATGGTTCAGATTGTTTCAAAGCATTAACTATGAGGCTTGTTGTAGGTGATTTTTGTGACTGTAAGGTGTTAAATTGGAACAAAAATGCCTTGAAAAATGTAGATAAGGTGCAATTGATGGCACCATGATCCAGGCTGGTGAACAATGATCCAGGAGACAGTGCACTGAGAAGTAATGGCTGACATCTGTAATTCTACCAATAATAATTAAACAATATGATGGAACGGCATGACATTTTTGTGAAATTTATTTGATTTTGATGCCATTATACATCACCATGAGTGGTGAAAAAAGCTTGCAGCGGGTTGCATTGGCTCTTTGCTGACAATTAGCTGACAATTAGCTTTTTAGATCTTGCAGATCAAGTGCACATACTTGGGGTTGGTAAATCATTCCGAAATATTTTCATTTGTTTTTAGGGACACTTGAGTATAGGAAGAAAATAATCATATATCCTGAACACCAAAACACTTTCATTAACACCAAAATATATTCTTGTAAGTCAAATCGGCTGTCGTTCCATTTGATCAGTGTGCTACAGTGTCAGCCTTCACCTCACTGATGATTTGCCTGAAGTTACAAAGCCTCAAACATTATCTGTGTCCAGTAGAGGATACTGCTTTGAATGACTTGGTATTGTTTTTGTTTTTACTATAATTGAAAGTACACAATCGAGTGAACACTATTTAGCAAGATCTAATTGGCAACACAATAGTAGGCGTTGTGCTGAGATATATCAATCAAAGTGACTGATACATCTCAGTAGAATGAAGGCTTTTTCGTCTTGCTGACAGTTCTAATAGTGATAATTATAATCCACTCGACATTACATCTCAGTTGGATGGTGTGGATATGGAGAGTGACTCATCTCACAGAAGTAATGTTATTGGTTGGCTTGGTGTTTCATTGTTATTGACATAAGAGGAGCTATGTACTTGGCTGTTTCAACACATTTTTTATATTTTGACCTTTTATTTAACCAGGAAATCATCTTTGACATTAAATATCTATTTTACACAATGTCCTGTTTATGATAAACAGCACAGTAGAGTTGTCAGATTCTGTTTTTTTTTTCTCTGGCTGTACTGATGTAAGTCTGATTTATACATTATGACTTGCTTTAGGAGGAACAGGAATAAGACATGATTAACATGTTGTTTTTCTTTTATAAACAGACTGAAAGAGTCGCTAGCATGGCAGAAGCCATGCACAATTTTTACAGTCAAATTTCAGTAGAGGGAGGGTATTGATATTCGTGGTGCAGGTAGCATCTGATTTAGGGATGGAAATTGATAAGATTGTAGCGATTCTAGTAAGTCAGACCTGTTCCAGGTGCATGTTGGACTCCGGCAGGGCTGCCCTTTGTCACCGGTTCTGTTCATTATTTTTATGGACAGAATTTCTAGGCGCAGCCAGGGGCCGGAGGAGGTCCGGTTTGGGAACCACAGGATTCATCTCTGCTTTTTGCAGATGATGTTGTCCTGTTGGCCTCATCGAACCTGGACCTTCAGCGTGCCCTGGGGTGGGTTTGCAGCCGAGTGTGAAGTGAGGGGATGAGGATTAGCACCTCCACATCCGAGGCCATGGTTCTCGACCTGGAAAAAAGGTGGTTTGCCCTCGTCCGGGTCGGTGGGGAGTCTTTGCCCCAAGTGGAGGAGTTTAAGTATCTTGGGGTCTTGTTTATGAGTGAGGGAAGGATGGAGCGTGAGATTGACAGATGGATTGGTGCAGCGTCTGCAGTGATGCAGTCGTTGTATCGGTCAGTTGTGGTGAAGAAGGAGCTGAGCCGAGAGGCGAAGCTCTCGATTTACCGGTCAATCTACGTTCCTACCCTCATCTATGGTCATGAGCTTGGGGTCATGACCAAAAGGACAAGATCCTGGATACAAGCAGTCGAAATGAGTTTCCTCCGCAGGGTGGCTGGGCGCACCCTTAGGGATAGGGTGAGGAGCTCAGTCACCAGGGAGGATCTCGGAGTAGAGCCGCTGCTCCTCCGCATCGAGAGGGACCAGCTGAGGTGGCTCGGGCATCTGTTTTGGATGCTTCCTGGACGCCTCCCTGGGGAGGTATTCTGGGCATGTCCCACCGGGAGGAGACCTCGGGGAAGACCCAGAACACGTTGGAGAGACTATGCCTCTCGGCTGGCCTGCGAACGCCTCGGGGTTCCCCTGGAAGAGCTGGAGGAGGTGTCTGGGGAGAGGGAGGTCTGGGCGTCCCTGCTTAGACTGTTACCCCCGCGACCCGGCCCCGGATGAAGTGGAAGATGATGGATGGATGTAGTGATTCTGATTCCATTATTGATATTACTTATTGATTCAATTCCCTATCAATTCTCTTATCAATGCTCAATGGCTTTGTTTGTATTAACTCTTTAGTGTCGAATATGCACTAACATTTTGCATCTGATTTGAACAAAACTCACAAAGGGTTATGAAAGGGGTGTGGAGTGTGAGAGCTACCTGCTGCAGCCTCTGAGCCTCATCACCATTTAATGTAATTACACTGGTCTACAATTTTTTAGAAATGATTTGCTTCAGAGATTAAATGTGCTAAATGTTACGTATTTTAATAAGATTAATTGGAAAATAAATGACAAAAGTGCCGGTTTGCTGATGTTTTCAAGGTATATGATTGTTATTACACATATATATTGGTTTATGTACATTTATATTATAGTTTTATAAATCTTCCACTAAAAAGAACCTGTAAAGTGAATGTATTCTTATGTGCAGACAGTGTTTTGAAGTAGATCTTGTAGCTCTGAGACAAATATTCCTTTTGAGTCAAACCCATTCTCTCGTTAATTCTTGAATTTCACATTTTGACCCAAGGCTGTATCTTGGAAAGTTCAGCCAACCAGCATTTTTTACTTGATTTTTCTTTATCAGTGACTCTCATGTGGTAAAATTTCATTACTTTTATTCTGGAAGCATTTTCCTTGTAGACCAGTGTTATAGGACATGGATATTATTTATAAAGAATAGTGACAGCAGGTTGACAGATTGAAGTGGTGCTCACATTAACAGTATTGACCTGGAGGAGTTAAATGTTACTGAATGCCACAGAGAACGCCTTGCTGTGCATTTCACTTCAAGAGTCACAGTAACCTTTGCTAAACAGTGCATCAATGACATTACATTGTGCAATTAATTACATGCTATGTGGCTAAATGTTTATGCATGTTAGAGGTAACCCCCCCCAATGGAAACTTTGCAACTGTTTCAAATGGTCCTAGTGTTGTCTTTATTGGTGAAATGCATATAACTATATTTAGAGTGTTTCTTAACCCAAATATGGAAATGACGTGTAAAATATTTGATGTGATGACATCACAGAACTGATAAGTGGAATTGTTAAGCACCAAACTAACAATTTCAAGGAACTGAGGTACTGTGCACAGGTTCTCTACAAGAACGAAAGAAGAAAGAAGAAAATGGCAAAAAGTAGCAATACACCTAATTGGCTTGCCTATGCCTCCATCATTTTGTCCTCATATTTGGTGTTAATTGGCCTTTGGCAAACCAGCTTACTGCCACCTAGTGGACTTGAGTTGCTACATTTTCATTCCTGGTCTCATGACATTTCATTTGGGAGGGTTTGCTGAGTCAAGTGCAAATCCAGTATAGTCATACTGAAGAGGTTTGAACATTTACACCTCATATAACAGTTTACAAGGATTATACATTCTAAAATAAGTGAAAGAGTAAAGTATAAATACAGATTATTGAAAATCATCAGAATCAGCTTTAATGGTGGTCAAGTATGTGAACAAATACAAGGAATTTGGCTTAGGTTTTTACAGTGCTCACGACAGTTCCAATATGATCCCAGACAACATGTGGACCAAGACACAATATAGACAAACAGTCCACTGGAGATGAAGACAACAATGGGTGGAGATTTACAGTGAATTTACAATGTGATATATACAGAGTTCAAATTGGAGCTTTTATACAGTGAGTGGGGTGTGTGGGTCTTGTCTATTAAAAATATATGTACATGTATATATTATTTACAGTGGGTTTTACATTGTAGTATGTACAGAAAAGTATAAATTGAAGTATTTATACAGTGAGTGGGTATGTACAGGAATATAGTCTGTAAAAAATATATGTTTGTGTATATATATATATATATATATATATATATATATATATATATATATATATATATATATATATATGTGTGTATATATATATATATATATATATATATATATGTGTATATATATATATATATATATATATATGTGTATATATGTATATGTATATATAATTGTAATGCAAATACAGTTTTTATTGTTTTGTTTTTTTTTTCTTTTTGCAGAGTGCAAATTAGACAGTTTTATTCAGACTGCAAAAATATAAGTTTGTAAGGTGGTGAATTGGGGTCAGGGGGGTATTGACACTGGATGGGTCATGAAGTGTTCATCAGAGTGACGGCCTGGGGGAAAAAACTGTTCCTGTGTCTGGCTGTTTTGGCGTACAGTATTGCTTGCCGGAGGGAAGAAGTTCAAAGAGGTTCTAACCGGGGTGTGAGGGGTCTGCAGCTATGTTTCCTGCCCATTTCCTGAGTCTGGAGGTGTATAAGTCCTGAATGGTGGGCAGATCAGCACCAATGATCTTCTCTGCAGTCCTGATTGTCCGTTTCAGTCTGTTCTTGTCCTGATTGGTGGCTGATCCAAACCAGACGGTGATGGACATGCAGAGAACAGACTGGATTATTGCGGTGTAGAACTGGATCAGCAGCTCCTGAGGCAGGTTGAACTTCTTGAGTTGGCGCAGGAAGTACATCCTCTTCTGGACTTTCTTGGTGATAGTGACTATGTTGGAAGTCCACTTCAGATCCTGGGATCCTGGTGGACCCCAGGAACCTGAAGGTTTCCACAGTAGTCACCGTGTTATTGTGGATTGTGATGGGGGCCAGTTTAGGGGGGCTACTCCTAAAGTCCACTGTCATCTCCACCGTTTTAAGTGTGTTCAGCTCCAGGTTGTTCCGACAACACCAGAAGACCAGCTGTTCCACCTCCCAACTGTATGCAGACTCATCACCGTCCTGGATGAGGCCGATGACCGTTGTGTCGTCTGCAAACTTCAGGAGTTTGACAGATGGATCAGCTGAGGTGCAGTCATTTGTGTAGAGGGAGAAGAGCAGTGGGGAGAGCACACATCACTGGGGGGGGGCGCCTGTGCTGGTTGTCTGAGTACTGGATGTGAATTTTCCTAACCTCACCTGCTGTCTCCTATCTGTTAGGAAGTTTGTAATCCAATGGCAGGTGAAGGCTGGAATGGTGAGCTGGTTGAGTTTGTGGTGGATGATGTCTGGGCTGATGGTGTTGAATGCTGAGCTGAAGTCCACGAACAGGATTCTTGCATATGTACTAGGGGAGTCAAGGTGTTGCAGGATGTAGTGCAGACCCATGTTGACTGCATCATCCACTGACCTGTTTGCAAACTGCAGGGGGTCCAGCAGGGGTCCTGTGATGTCCTTCAGGTGGCTCAGCATCAGTCTCTCAAAGAACTTCATGACCATAGATGTCAGGGCCACGGGCCTGTAGTCGTTTAGTCCTGTGATAGATGTTTTCTTGGGGACTGGGATTATTGTGGAGTGTTTGAAGCAGGAGGGGCCTTCACATAGCTCCACTGATCTGTTGAAGATCCGGGTGAAGATGGGGGCCAGCTGATCAGCGCAGACCTTCAGACAGGGGGATAACACCCCGTCTGGGCCTGGAGCTTTCCTGGTCTTTTGTCTCCTGAAGAGCTGACTCACATCCTCTTCGCAGATTGTAAGTGTTGGTGGGGGGTCGATAGGGGAAGGTGAGGGTTGATTGGTGATGGTGCTGGGGATGGGTGTGAAAGCTGGCTTCTCAAACCTGCAGTAAAAGGTATTCAGGTCATCAGCCAGTTCACAGCTCGCTGCAATGTGGGGGGAAGGTCTCCTGTAGCCAGTGATGTCCTGTAGACCTCTCCACACTGACACAGGCTCATTTGCTGAGAACCTGTTTTTCAGCTTCTCAGAGTAGCACCTCTTTGCCACTTTGATCTCCTTTGTCAGTGTTTTCCTGGTCTGGTTGTACAGGAGTCTGTCCCCACTTCTGTAGGCCTCCTCCTTGGCCTGACGAAGCGACCTGAGTTTTGCAGTGAACCAGGGTTTATTGTTCTTGTATGTGGAGAACGTTGTGGTCGGCACACACATGTCCTCACAAAAGCTAGTGTAGGATGTCACAGTGTCAGTGAGTTCGTTGAGGTCTGTAGCAGCAGCCTCAAAAACACTCCAGTCAGTGCAGTCAAAGCAGGCCTGTAGCTCCAGCTTTGACTCAGTGGTCCATCTCTTCACTGTCTACACTACAGGCTTAGCAGATTTGAATTGCTGCCTGTAGGTTGGGAGAAGATGAACCATACAGTGATCAGAGAGCCCCAAGGCTGCATGGGGGACAGAGCGATATGCATCCTTTAAAATGGTGTAACAGTGGTCCAAAGTGGTTTTGTCCATGGGGACATTTTACATGCTGTCTGTATCTTGGCAATTCACGGC
The DNA here is from genome assembly GCF_902148855.1 of Sphaeramia orbicularis. Taxonomy (NCBI): domain Eukaryota; kingdom Metazoa; phylum Chordata; class Actinopteri; order Kurtiformes; family Apogonidae; genus Sphaeramia; species Sphaeramia orbicularis. Next base: position 39,067,720 of record NC_043975.1, on the reverse strand, counting down.
TGAGACTTGCTCTGTTAAAGTCCCCAAGAATGATGAGCAGGGAGTCTGGATGTTTTCTTTCCATATCAGTTATCTGGTCAGCCAGGTGATGTAAAGCCTCACTGACACAGACCTGAGGTGGAATGTAAACCCCAACCAGAATAAAATGGCTTACAGTTAATGAAAAAAGATTCCAAGTGGGGGCTGCTAAATTTCTTCAGCACTGTCACATCCATACACCAACCTTCGTTAATATAGAAGCAGAGTCCGCCTCCCCTCGTCTTCCCTTAGAGCTCTGTTATGCAGTCCGCTTGGAGAAGATGAAAGCCCGACAGATGTAATCCAGTGTCCGGGATGTGTTCACTGAGCCAGGTTTCAGTGAAACACAGAGCGGCCGATCTGCAAAAACCTGTATTTCTGCTGTTAAGAAGCAACAGTTTGTCCATCTTGTTGTTCAGGGAGGGGACGTTTGCCAGATGTATAGATGGGAGCGCAGTGCGAAATCCCCGCTGTCTGAGCTTAATGAGCGCGCCGGCTCGTTTGCCCCGTCTGCGTCTCCAGAACATCCCATAGAGAACCGCCGCTTCTCCAGCTAAAAGTTCAGAGAAAAAGCCGGATTCTGTGGAAAGCGGCAAAAAAGTGTGGCTGGATGAATGTTCAGTCCTTAAAAGTTGTTCCTGAGTGTATTGGATGATGGAAGGACAGCTTAAGATTCTACAAATAAACAAACACAGACAAGAAACAACGGAGCAAAGCACCAAGGTGTCCGTACGTGGCACCATCTTGGATAGATGAAATCATCAATATCAAAATAGAAATGAATGAAGTAAAGCATGTGCAGCAAGGTTTGCTTGTGTCCAAGTCTTTTAAACTCAATTTGAATTTGTTTAATGAGACCTACTCCCTAAGGTTCAGGTTGTTTACACATTGCTCCAAACAGGAGAATCAGCAAACTCCAACAACTCTTACAGAGAGTAAGAATAAATCCTGGGGCTGAAGACTGTACTTTTTTGACAGATATAGACCTGAAGGTATGATGGAAGCAGGTTAGACCTAAAATAGGTTTACAAATAAGAACATTCCAATGTTTTAGTCTGCAGGTGGACAAGTCACACCATCCAACACGAGCATAGAACAAGCTGTGGAATGTGAGGGCTTTAAAATTTTTTATCAGCCTCAATACACTGTGGAAGATGGTATTCAGAGATTGAGACATAGTCGTATGTCACAACATGCTTTTTGGTCTTGAAGGAACTTAACTCTAAAATAAAAACCCAGTTTCAGTGTTTCAGAAACTGTCAAGGATGTGGCATGAAGGAGAGAGTGACATCAACTCAAATAGATATTTGTGGTGAGGTACATCCTCAGTCTTAGCACCCTGGGACATGATGAATGACTTAGTTTGCACATGAAAACAACAGAAGTTTTGTTTTGTATTAACCATTAGGAGAGAGCATGGTTTGGTGTGGAGGCTGAGCAATATACATTATTGTGTCATCTGTGTATAAGTGGAAATTCGCATTGGATTAACATTACTGAATTACCGAATAGCTTCAAACATATCAAATCCAAACAGCAAAATGATGCCTTTCCCTCCACATATTTATCACAAATTAGTTTCTTTCTTGAATGTTTTACAGTATCTACCAGAGTCAGAACTTTTAGCAATATTACTCCTGTTCTCTGTGAGCCATATAGATATTATTCTGTGTAACTTGATTTTTTCTGAGCAGTTTGTCTTAGAACAAAAGAGCAGCAATAATCTACAAAATGATGCGAGGATATTCTTATTTCTTTTTTAGAGAACAGTAGGTTATTTTTTATTCATAATGTGAAGTGTAGTCTCTGTGTGTATTTTATGCAGTTGAAGTGTTTTATATAACTGCCTTGTGCAAAAATCTTATTATCCTCCTCTATCTCCTCTGCAGTTGAGCTGCGTCAGGCCATTGTAGCCATGATGAACAGGAAAGACGAGCTGGAGGAACAAAACACGTATGTTCTCCTTATCTACACTCTCATGACATAAGAAACACTCACAAGTTTACTCTAGACTTTTTCCTGGTGGTTCCAGTTTTCAAGCCATATGTAAACATGTTTTAGTTGTGTATACAGTACTGTCCAAAAGTCCTAGTCCAACATTAGGTTTGTTGATTTAGTACAGTTCTAATGACCACATATGCATTTCTCATTCTCTGTATTAAGATCCAATCTGGATACATGTGAACTATGTACAACAGTAAAAACAAATATTTCAGGGAAAAACAAATAAGCTGACGTGGTAGTATTTAGTGTGACCTCCCTTTGCAACAGGTCTTTAACCCTTTTGTTCAGACAATATGAGATTTATGAAATTAATTTTCTGATGTTTTATACCAGGTTTCATTCAACACATGCCAAATGTTTCGGTTTGTGTTGCTTCTTGTCATGGGGACAGGGCTCACACTAGCTAGTGACCTAAACTTTTTCAACCCATTTAGTTCAGTTTGTTTGTGTGTCAGATTGAAATATCAGACTAAACAAATAAAATGATGAAAAACCAGTCTATTGACATAATGTAAACTCCTCTGTGTCTCTGGACAATGACTTTGCTCTTTAAATTTATCCGTCTGTACTCTTTAAATGTTAGCTAAAAAAATTAAACCAAAAATGAAACACAGTCACAAGCTGAGAGTTCACCTTCACATTTTTCTTTTGACTTTTGACTGTATGAATAACAGATGTAAAAATACATACTGCAGCACATTGCTCCACCAACAGTCCATCATGTAACTAAGCTTCATTTACATTAAGCCTCCACACTTTCTTACCTGACTAAACACCAAACATAGTGTGGTGTTTAGTCACTTCTGAGGGTATAAAGAAGAATTTATGTTTGTATTTATTTTTTCTTTACTTACATATTAGATTATATAAATTGTCCTGGGAATATATTTTTTGTAACACAATATTATGCTATTTAATTTGCCATTTAATTTTGTGTTTTTCCACCACACTTGTTGGTTTTTTGATATTTTTATCTGTTGGACAACTGCGCATGATATCAGCTCATGTAAACCCTTCACACACATTAGCTGGTAGGAGCTATTGGATGACCTTTCATTGAAAATTATGTCAGCGTGTTTTCTCCTGATCCAGATACAAGAGCCTTCTTTTGTGCTGACTTGGGGCAGGAAACAGTTTTGTTGTGCTTTGTTTATAGCAATGAGCCACCAGAGGCTGTGATTTACACTGATTTAACAAGTGCTCACATGAATCATGGTGCAAACTCCAAAGCACAGCGTGATAGAATTCAGCTGTAATGAGTAAAAACCATAGTACCCACCTGTGAGACTGATGGTAATGAACCTTTTGCCCGGGTCTACGTTTAGATTTTCAGGATGAACTTTGATTTGTACAATAAATTAACAGCCATGCAGCCGTACATTATTTATTTATTATTTTGCATCAGAGCCATCACTATCCAGTGTACTGTTTCTGAAAATAACATTACTGAGATTTCAACATATGTGATCCAACGCATGTGTTTGACAGGTCACTTCGCAGCCTGTTAGACGGGGAGATGGAACACTCAGCAGGCCTGAGGCAGGAAACTGAGCTGCTGAAGAGGAAGCTGGCAGAGCTGGAGGAGAGACATACAGCTAAAGTCCAGGCCCTGGCCAGGTAGGAAATGGGAACTTTCAGAGAACGCACATTTACTCCCTCATTTCTACACGCTCTATGGAAAAGTAAAACCTCACAACAATATGAATTGAACCAATGTAACAACAGTAATAACAGTTCAGGGCTGAAAGGGTGGCATGGAGCTCAAGTCAATACCCACAATTACATGGTGTGAGGACAGAATTAAAAAGCACAGAGAAAACATTTTGACAAGCCAGAAAATTGAGCATTTGACATTTTAATAATCTTACTATTAGTATTGATCATCAGCCTATCAACCCCCTGCAGGTGTGTAATAGCTGCCCTGTGCCGTGGGATTATAAACATTTGACAAAACGTAGGTTTAATTGCAGAGTAATTCCAACCATCTGAGTAAATCCCTGTCACAGCAGGAATTGGACTTGTCATAGCAAGAAGAGCACGTGTCCCGAATGTTATTAATGATGATTAAGCAAAATAGTATTCATTATTAACACAGTGATTGCACCTGTTTGCAAGGCACAGTTGTTGCATTTCATTTCTCTTGTCCATCATTACATGTGCATGTACCATTACACTCAAGGGGTGCACAGGACAGATTGTTCAAAGTTTTGTATGACAGCTACCTTGGTCAGGTCTCCTTTGCAAAAGAGATGTCTAATCTAAATGGGACTTCGTGGTTAAATAAAGAAAAAAAAACCCAACCAAACAAAAAAAAACATTTATACAGGATTGTCCATAAAGTCTCTTTACAAATTAACAAATGTATTACAAAAGTAAATGAATATACAAATCTGTGGAAATTTTTACAAAATTAAAAGTAGACATTGAGGTCTTTTTTTCCTCATTTAATATACAGGCACCATTACTTGCATGAAGCATATCAAGACTGTGCTCGATTTCTTGCCATGTTCGCTTTCCGCTTAGCCTCATCAATGGTGGCAATGGCATCAGTGATCTTTTGCTTCAGGTCACTGATGTCTAGAGATGGGAATCGAGAACTGGTTCTTTTGAGAACTGGATCCCAGTAGCTCGATTCCTTGGAATCGTTTGCCTACCTGCTTAACGATTCTGCTTATTGATTCCGCCTTCGTTGCGCATGCACGATAACGTCACGTGTACTCTACATTGTTTTGGTCAGAACGTAGCCAACATGGCGTTGAGGCAGAAACGGTCCAAAAAGACAACACCAGGTGTAAGAGCCAAAACATGATGGCTAATAGGAATTAATGTTTATAAGCTTAATTGTGTGAAGTTGCAAATTTCTGATTTTCTTTCTTGCTATTTAATGCACCATGACTGTATATGTGTGTCTTATGACCTCTCTGCAGAAAGAAAAAAGAGAGCTTACAGAGCTTATGAGTATATAGTTTTTCTACCATCTGACAAAATGATCCTTTTTTGTTTTAATAAATTTTGGAACAGATTACAGTCTTGTCATTCGCATCAGAATACAACTCATACGTCATTTTTATGGAAACGAACGGAAGATCAATACACCAGGTCCACTTGTAACATTTGCAAAGCTTCCATTTCTTCAAAAGGGTGGAATCCCTCCATATGCTCAAACATTTGTCCATAGCATGTGATTCATTTGATACGCTACTTAGCAATGCTTGTGAATGTAGCGACAGAGTGAACACCAGGCTGTCATCCAGGCCCAGTTCCGGTTTCCGGTGCGGGCAACAAATGTCATACCACCTCAAATACAAGTTTCCAAAGGTAGGGGAAAGGAAATGAGGTGCACAATAATGGGAGACGGGCCGAGTCGAAGCGGTTCCACGTAGTAGAAATGAGGCAATAGAGGAATTAGTAAGGCGTGTTTAGTTTCAGTTTGACCCCCCCACCCCCCCAACAAACGGGCCTGGCGTCATCCGTTATTATTATTATTTGTACATGTATACTGTATTTTCTGTGTAGAGATGGAAATATAAAAGACTGTTAATGCAAACATACCCGTTTGTACTCTTTTATTCCCTCAACCAACGAGAATCTATAAGAGAAATCGCAAAAGGAATTGGATCGATAAGCAAAATCGATAATGGAAACGGAATCGTTAAATTCTATCAATTCCCATCCCTACTGATGTCCCATATCTTTGTTTGATACATGATATCTTTAACATAAACCCATAGAAAGAAATCCAGGGGAGGGATATTGGGTGATACAGTATGTGGTGAATGAAGGTGATCAGGGAATTGGGCCATCCCTTCCAGTCTGGAATGTTTGATTTAGGAACCCACCAACATGGACTCTCTATTGTGATGGTGCTCATCTACCTCGGAAAATGATGGCTGGTTGAAGGTCATCCAGTTGTGGTGCCGCATATTCAGTCAAAAGGTAAACATTTGCAGTAACTGATATCTCGTGGAAGAAAAACTGACCAATGATTCGATTGCATATGATCCCCCAGTGAGATGAAAAACTTTGATAACCACTGACATAGAACAAATCTGAAAAACATATTTCATCAATTGCTTTTGTAATAACTTTTTTAAATTGTGAAAAGACTTTGTGGACACCCTGTTTGTTAATATTATATGCAATGTATTTTTGGACAAAACATACTAGGTATGGTACTTTTGATTAATTTATCCTGTGTATTTCATGTTTTTTTCAGTTTATGCTATTAGCAGTTAAGGAGACAAATACATTAGGTGCAAAACCAAACAAAACCTTGAGTCATATTTTAGAACAATTCCAACACAACTTGCCTGCTCTGATCTTTTCTTTCCACATTCTTTATTTGTAATGGTTTTAATTTTTTCTTTTGGGTCAGCGTGCAGCATCATTAAACACTGTGTTGACGCTATAATAGGTCTACAGATCTTCATGTCAGTGATTAAAGCTGTTCTTTTGCTGCAGATTGTCGCCACGCACTGTCTCATACCTACTGTAGTGTCATCATGGTTTTAGACATAATCACAATAAGAACTACATCATCTAACAGCAACAGAGGCAGGAAAAGTAACTGTATTTGCAACTGCCAATGTTAAACCTCTACACCCTCAGTCCACTCAGGATCCAAGGTACTTTTCCTCTGTTCTCCACATTAGTATGATTTTTAGTTTATAAAATATAATGGACTGAGGCACTGTGACTGAGACCAAGTCCTCCCTTCTTTACTTTACTCTGTTACAGTTCCTTTGCAAACTCAGAAACAGACGTTCACACACTTGTATCCCAATAAGTGGACACCTACGGTTTTCCCTGAAAGTGAATTGCGTCACCTCGCCGTCTATCATTGATTGCATGCCAGAAGTCTTCTCTCGAGCCCTGAGCCCTTTAAATAGAGGATTAGTCATCCTCCAGCAGTCTAAACAATAAGCCCCAGAAAGTCTGTTTTCAGATACCAGACCACTACTATAAGTGGAGCCACCAGTCTTGGATTGATTGAAACCACATTGACTCAAGTTGAAGCGATAGCGGCTGTAAAGCTGATTACAGTCTGGTTTTTAGTTTGGTGAGCAGACTGCAGAAAATGACTTGAGCTTTTTAATATGTGACAACTTGAAAAAAATGATACAACAGCAGCAGATGACTTTACAGTCACAGCTCAAAGAAGTGATCACTCATAAAAAGTGATGAAGCAAAAACAAATCAAGCAAATTTGTACAATTAACTGCATGATGTTGGTTGAAACATCTTATTGCAACGTAAGTGCAAATCCCTTAAGATTACTACTCAAAAGTCCCTACCAAAGCTTCATCCACACTACTATATTATACCCTGCCCCCTATGGGCGGGCTGGTGTGGGTGTGTGTGTGTATATATATATATATATATATATATATATATATATATATATATTAGGCCTGTAACGGTACACAAAATTTTTGGTTCAGTACGTTTTCGGTTTTCAAAGCCACAGTTCAGTTTTTTCGGTTCAGTACAGGAAGAAAGAAAACCCCTCAAAATGTCTATTAATGCATTTATAATTTTTTTTAAAACATTTTTCCCCCAATTTTTGGAGACAATAGAATATAGAAAAACAGGAATAATATAATTCTGCTGCTATAAATCAAATAGAAAGTAAAATAAATTATTAATATTACTAAATGTATTTTAAACATTAGTATTGCACTTTTCCCTGACAGGTAGTTTCGAACAAAGAAGAAAAATCTAATCACAGTTCTGTCAGTTCACATTCTGCATAAAAATAACAAATACATAATAAATAATGCAAATAAATAAATAATATAACATAAATAAAAATACATAATAAAAATTCCATATGAAGTGCAACATTAAGAGAGGGAAAACTGGTATTCTGTTTAAACAAACTGAAGAGAAACTTTGACAATACAATGAACCAAATTATTTATTTTAGGACAGAGAACAAACTGTTTAGGACATGGTGTGTATTTGTGTGTGCCTGTGTGCACGGGGGATTTTTCTTTTTTTTTTTTGTCGGAGCTGGGGGGTAGGGGGGGCGCGCAGTTATATACCTGGGGGTGCGGTGTCATAACTAACGTAACGAACACTGTCGTGAAACGAAAGTGAAACTTTACATACTTTCAGTGTTCTATTCATTCCTCTATTATACAGTGTGCGTGATAGACAGACAGACAGAGCTAGTGTAAGTGTTTTAGATCTACCGTAGTTCCTAGGGGCCAAACAACGTCCGTCTTATTAACGTCTCTTTCTTTGTTGTTGTCTTTCACCTGAACCTGAAGTGATCCAAACTGGACTGTACTGATGGTGGAGGGTCTTCAGTCTCTTCCTTCCAGGTTCACATCATATTTGTTGGTTTTTTTAAGCTTATATCAGCTGCTATTTCATATTTCGGGTCAATGTGTGCGTCCTTCCATATGTCCATGTGAAACTTGCGCGGATTTAAGGTTCCGCATCGAACGACGTCTTTCGTTCCTTTTTCTTTTTCTCAACATACTGTGCCGTTTCGGTACAGCTGTGTACCGAACCGAACAGGTGTGTACCGAAGCGGTTCGGTTCGGTATGTGTACCGTTACAGGCCTAATATATATAGCACTCGTGCCTCACAGCAAGAAGGTCCTGGGTTCGATTCCAACACCAGTCGACGGGGGGTGGGACCTTTCTGTGTGGAGTTTGCATGTTCTCCCGTGTCTGCGAGGGTTCTCTCTGGGTACTCTGGCTTCCTCCCAACACCCAAAGACATCCACTAATAGGTTAATTGGTTAATCTAAATTGCCCATAGGTGTGAATGTGAGAGTGATTGTTTGTCTCTATATGTTAGCCCTGCGATGAACTGGCGACTTGTCCAGGGTGTACCCTGCCTTCGCCCCTATGTAGCTGGGATAGGCTCCAAGCGACCCCCCGTGACCCTAGTGAGGATAAAGCGGGTTCAGAAAATGAATGAATATCTATCTATCTATCTATCTATCTATCTATCTATCTATCTATCTGTCTGTCTGTCTGTCTGTCTGTCTGTCTGTCTGTCTATCTATGCACAGTCAGAACATTAACTTGTCGTCAGCCTTCAAATCTCAAGAGCTGATTTTCCTTTGGGGCCAAATTTATCTCAATCAATAATGGCTATAAATACCAGTGAACGAACAGCTAGCCAGTGAATGAGGGCTGGAATCTGTCTGGCTACTGGTGGCGGTTGCTATGTATGCATCTGTCTTTTGTGATTCAAATACATGAAAGGTGAACTGGGAGTCAGTAAAATTGACATAAATTCTGACATTGAACATTCTGACAATTGGTTTATTGATCAAGATGGAGCTGAAGGACTGTATATCACTGCTGCTGAGGCAAGTACTTGAAATAGGTTGTTAAAACTGCACCAACTTCAACAAGATTCTTTTCTATGAGCTGCATCGACGAAATGATATGAGCTGTTTCCAGGTTAAATGTTATTTCCAGCACCAGATGGTCCTGCTCTTTTTGGAAGATGCTGCCAGTCATCTGCCTGCTTTGTGTGCATCTCCTAGTAAAAGCACTTTTATAGTAACATAGCACCAAAACCTAAGGAAGTGGTACGTGTGTGTCTGTAGCCTGGCTGTATATGGGGGTGGCAGAGGATGAGCAAGGTGCCATAGATAGAATTCTGTTGACGTAGAGACCGGCAGAGGGGAGTGGGCTAAAATGAGTTGCTGAGTTACTCACACAAAAGACATACAGTATCCCTACTTGCATATACATGTGAGGATTACATAAAAAACACTCTTAGTTCCACACTAATAAACACATCACAGTTGAACTTCAGCTGCCATTATCTTCACTTACAAATTAACATTACATTTAACCGTCATGTTATTCTTTTTATTTAGAAAATTCTTTATGTCAGTCCAGTACTGTGATGTTGGTTGATGTAAGTTTTCTGGTGGAAAGTCTAATATTTCATCACAAGTAGCCACCTATTTCATGATTCTGTAAAGAGCAAGTGTGTGTGTGTGTGTGTGTCTGTGTTTTAATAACTGCGTTACCTTGTTCATCATACAACCAATCACCTTAAAACGAAACACACATGCTTTATAATAGCTCTACAGTCACTGTGATCATCCAACCATGTAACACTAATTATCCCAATTGATCAATAAACCAGTGTTTATTTTCCCTAAATGTATGAATAATCTGAATTTTAAGGGAATACTTCACGTAATCCTTGGATGTTCTGTCAAGTGTTCTGGAGCAGGGGTGGCCAACCCTGGTCCCGGAGAGCCACTATCCTGCATGTTATAGATGTTTTCCTCTTCCAGTACACCGGACTTCTGCAGAGCTTGATGATAGGCTTATCATTTGAATCAGGTGTGTTGGAAGAGGGATACATCTAAAACATGCAGGATAGTGACTCTCCAGGACCAGGGTTGGCCACCCTGTTCTGGAGGTCCATCTTGGAATTATTGCTCCATCAATAACATTTTAACCGAAGGCTATGACATCTTGCCATGTTGTTTTTGATCAACAGCTCATTCACTTCCTTTGAATACTTGCACAAATGTTTATTAAAATTTACTCTTTAATGGTCTCAGTAAGCTAGTGTCCAGCACCAGCTTACCACCTTATGTGCCCTTTTGTATAAATATGGTCACTTCCGGGCCAAGATGGTGACATTTTGGTATTTTTCTACTTTTCTTCTTTGGTATTAAGTGTAGGGATGCACCGATACCACTTTTTTCCAGACCGAGTACAAGTACAACTACTTACATTTGAGTACTTGCTGATACTGAGTACCAATATGAGTACTTAATAATACCATTACAGCTCTTAGTTACTTTTGAAAATGTGCTTTATTGTCATTGTCATTAGTCTGACTGGAACAAGGTTCTGCCACTGACATTCAATGGATTGGAATTAGCGTTTCTCAGTCAATCCACCAGGGGGCGCTGCTCTTAATTAACCATACTGGACAAATACCACGAAGAAGACTCAGTAATAATAAACATGGAGACGACAGAGGTAACACTAATGTGATACTAATGTTACAGCGTTTTCACTGGTAAGACTTAAAAGCGAAGCTTCAGGAGGTAGGGAAAAGATAAATGAGCGATAAGTTTTGTTTTCACTTCCGCTGGCGGTGGTCTGCACCGCTCCGTACCCCATAGTTATAGGTGGGACGGAAACCGGCCCAGCCCTGGGTAGCCGTCATAAATATGTGAGTAGTTTTTCCCTAACTCACACAGTCACTCTTTGAACAGATCCTCTACCTCCACGGTTCCCGGTGGTATTCTCCGTCTGGGTACACGTCCGCAAGCACCTGGAAAATGGATGGAATGTACACAGAGGACGGACAGAACGCTGCATCTGTATCCATCTGTGTCTTTAACGTTACTTGCAGTCAGTGTTACTTTTATCACCGTTATTTATTTTGAAAAATCTCCACACTCCCCACACATTACTCTGCTGCATACCTGCTGCACATTACTGCGAATGTCACGCTGCCGTAAGTGGTATCGGTGTGGTTGTATTGGATTACTTTTAGGAGTACGAGTACAAGTACACACGCTGAGTATTGGAGCTAATGCCCAATACTGGTATCGGAATTGGTGCATCCCTAATTAAGAGCAAAAACTCCAAATGAATATGACACTAACTTAATTTTATTCAGTAAATTCTGTTACTCCTTTCTCCACATATATCACAAATTTTACTCAAATCGGTGTGTTGCAATTTCAGTTTAAAAGGAACAAATGTCTAAGAAGTCAGATTTTACTTGATATCAAAATTTTTTTCAAATTTTTTTTATATAGTGCCAAATCATAACAAAAGTTATCTCATGACACTTTACATACAGAGCCGGTTGAAACCAGACTCTCAAGCCAGTTTACAGAAACCCAACAGCATCCTCCAGGAGCAAACACTTGTGACTGGTGACAGTGGTGAGGAAAAACTTTCTTTTAACAGGCAGAAACCTCAAGCAGACCCAGACTCCTGGAGGATGGCTGTCTGCCTTGATCAGTTGAGGTTAAAGAGAGAGGGTAAAGGAGGAGAAAAAGAGAGAGAGAGAGATAGAGATGAGATAGATATGTAGTCTCTCTCCCAAACATAACTACAATGACCTTTCCCCATATATAGAACCCTCATTTTTTGTTCCCAGAAGCAGCTGAGGAACACGCTAATACACAAGTCACTTTCCCCGTGACCATTTCTTGTCCCCCTTTTTTTGGCGTCATTTGGCTGAGGCAAAAGCGGGCCTCTCGCAGCAGGAAGGTGGGAAGGCGGCCAGTCGAATGGGCTCGGGCCAGGAAGTGGTCCATCATCACTGGGGGGTTTGGACAGGCGGACCCGCACACACTCATACAGAAAAACAGGAGCAGATGCCTTTTTCTTTGCTCGCAAAGTAAAGCTGCCATCGTTTCGAGGGATCTGGTACTGGTCTGATCTAAGGGGTGGATGTGGAGTTTGACTAGTTTGCTGTTTAGGAACGTTAAAGACTCACTGTTTTCTTTCTTTCTTTGGGAAGTCACTTATGTCCCACTTCCCAGGAGGGCCTTTATCCTTCAACACTGGCGTTTTAAGAACCACTCCTGTGCCCTGTAGCCTTGTTGTGCCTATATGTGTGTCTCAGAGTGGATATATATGTGTGCATGATTGTACAGCTCTGAGCATCGAGCCTTTGGAAGTGTGACACTGTAGTGTACGCTTGTCAGAGAGGATGAGCAGTAAATTGCACTCAGGAGTATTCCACAGCAACTGAGCTGTTGGTCTCTGAAGGCTCCTTTGTACCTCTCATTTACTACTTCCAAACAAAACCAGACTCTACCTGAAGAACAGCCAATTTAGCTGTGTTTATTGCACATTAAGATGACTACCAAGCTCAGGAATAATAAGGTGAAGGGGCTGATGGGAAGTAGATGAGAGGAAAAAAAATCCCCCCAAGGCTTCAGCTCATTTTAAGTAATTACAGCATGAAGTTTAGGTTTAAGCTTTCCATTTGAGACAGCTTTTTTTTTTGCCTTGTTTTTAAAGAGAAGATAAGATCCTCCTATACTAACTTTGTCAGTTTATTATTTGCCTTTTCCAAAACACACCCGCAAACTTTTACACTTCTCACAAATTCTCGCTTACACAGAATATTTACAATTTCTTTATCTCTTTAACACACACTCTCTGGCTCTTTCACCATCTCCTCATTTGCACAAAAACAGTTTCTTAAATTCTATCTGTGTGGCTCGCAGCGTTTCTTGGCTTACTGTTGTTTTGCTCTCAAAAAAAATCCTCTCATGCACAGTGTTTGTCTTTGTCTCTCGTATTTCTCTTATACACAGCAAAGATGAGATGACTTCAACAGTTTTAGTTACCAGCGTAGTAAATAGGCTTATCCTCTGAACAGACATAGACTTAAACAATATTTCTGGGTCAGACTTGTGCCCTTAATGAGAACTGGTTTGTGGCTGGTCCCATATCAGCTGACCAAAGGATGCACTCTCTGCAACAGAGATGCCGAGCCAGTATCTTTGAGACTTGACTCTTTTGCTGGGCTCGTTTAAAACTTTACTCCCCCTTGAGGCGGAGAAGACACTTAAGAGTTTCAGATGAGTTTCAAAGTGCCCACATTTCAAGCAGGTCATTGTCATCAGGCAGCGTAATGGATCCCTCTCCATTGTAAAGCATCAAGAGGAAGACAAAGCCACAGCTTCTTGCTATATTTGTGGCATTTGAGGAAATTGTACTCTGCTGTTTCTTCCTGGGGGCTTTGTAGTTTGGATTTGCTTTGTATCCGTCATTCAGGTTATGTCCTGCATGTCTGAATAATGGTAAATTGAGTTTGCAATAATGGACTTCCTACTGATGTCAAGCATCTCAGAAAAGTGGGTAGGTTTTTAGCAGTAAACATGTTAACATCCAACAAGTCAACAGTGACTGATTTTAGGGATAGGGTAATGTGGGGCTCCGTGAAAAACCAGATTATCGGCCCCGTAAACGCCCACCAATTAGTGTGAGTTTACAGAGACGTTCAGCTGTACCGGAAACTGCTACAAACGGAGCAAACGGGGTGGGGTGGGGTGCACCTCATAAAGGTGTGAATGGCCCTAATTTACATTTGAATGTCACTGGTGCCTGCCATGTCTGGCCACAGAAACAGCCATTGGATGTTTTTTTTTTTGTTTTTTTTTTCCTTTTATAGCAACCCATTGGATGTTACCACAGACATTTCAAAGGACAGCTCACATGTGATTGGTCATCTCTGCAGCATTATAATATGCCCCACCCATTAAAAATATATATATATATAATTATTATTAATAATAATGTTTTTATTATTCAGGTATTTGTTTATTTATTTATTGTTGCAGGGTAATAATTCACATACTGAAAACATCACCACCAATATCAATTAAGAAAGAACATGACTGCCAAGATCTTGTTAAAAACTAAAGACAAGCTTTACTAAAATGCAGAATGCAAAAAAACACACATATTTAAGAAAACAGTGCCAACACTTTCAAATTAAAACAAACTTTTAGAATAAATAAAAATCACAACATTTTCAAATTAAAACTAACTTAGAATTTAAAAAAGTCAGTTAAAGTCAGATGTGCTGTCCTCACAACATGCGACTGTGCAGCTAGACAGCCAGCTAACAAAAATAAAGTAGAGTCCAAACAAGGCTTTCTTTTCTGATTTGGAGGTTCTCCTTTACTTGATGTTTTCTTTAACGTTTTTGTAACTGCAACATACAAAATACATACAACTTTAATTACTAACAGACAGTTATTATTAATTAGGCTACACATGTAATGAACTCACATTGCTAACTTGAATAGCATAAATGTTAGCTTCATTACACGTTCACAGAACAGTTTCAATCAACCAACAACTAGAACGTAATACTGTTTTCAAAATATACACTTACAAAGATGAAAATTTTCCAAGGCACAGAGTAGTAGAGCACACTAAGCATACACGAGTTTCTCTGATCTTTAACTGCAGAGAAAATAGTGAACGGGAAATATACATCGAAGATCATCTCTAGCAAAAGAGCACTCACTCTGTATACAACCTTAGAGCACAGCGAACACAAAGATCCATAAGGAGGTGACATCTCACTCCTTTCAATTCTTAAGACAACTGCATTTTAACAGATTTTAACATATTTATCTATTATTAACTTATTGTAACCAATGAAAGTAATTTATACAACTTATGAAATAAGTTATGTCTTTGACCTAAAGACATCACATCAGATAAGTGTTGGTGCCAGCTTCTCTGAGGGTGGTCCAGTCCAGTCTTCTGTGGTGCGTAGAACATATGTTGGATTCTGCTGTAGTGTCTGTGGTGCGTAGAACATATGTTGGATTCTGCTGTAGTGTGTGTTGGTGTGCAGCACAAAGGTTCGAGAGCTCCAGACTCTGGAAGGATGGAGGTCTTACAGTCAACCCTGATGTCCCATCAGCAGTGCCATCTTCTTCATCGGACGTCATATCAATTGTGACCCCCCCCCCCCCCCCCTTCCAAAAATCTCCTCCTTGTTGTCTAGTTCACCCCTCTGTTGCCTCCAGCTGCTGTAAAGACAGAAGTACCATCACTGCTGCACTGTGAGGTTAACAGAATAGTAGAGTGTGGTGTTGTGATAGATTAAGATTAAATACAGATTCTTATAAATCTTACAGTCTTTATTCTCTGCTGTGGGCTGTAAATGTTCATGGCTTCTGCCTGGACTGTTAGATCTGGTTGGCTGTATGTGTAGTTCCATCGGACTGTTTCATTATGTCTTACAGGCCACTGGAATTAAAATATACAAGTTAGGAAGAGAAAAAAAACAGATGTATAGGATTATAACAATAGAGAAGCAAAACACAACAAACTATTAAAGTTACTTATCAACAGGACTCCACTTTCTACTCCATTCAAGCCTGGACTTGCAGCTAGAGCTGCCATTAAATCAGAAGTCACTGCTTCATTGTGAGGTGAGCTCAGTCTGTGAAAACAAAATACAAATAGTTCAGAAAAGGCATAGATTTACTTCTATAGAGCAGAATTGATCCAGGCTCTTTAAAATCTTACCCTTGCTCTGGTTCATACCATCTGTTGTTTCCTTCACTGTTTTGCAGACAGTGCACAGCTTCCTAAAAAAATACAAGACAAAAAATCAGTCACTTTGGGGAACAAACACCTCCAGGTTCCAGCAGGTCAATGTGACAGATTCATTACTTTAATCAGTTCCACAAGTAAAACCACACTATCATACACTGTGCAATTAACTAAGAAAGTCACACAAAGATAAAATTCCCACCCAAATAGCACATCTAATAATAATTGAATATGTACTTACCACAATTTTTGGATTGTGCACAAGCCTTCTTTTGGTTCTTGTCTACAGCCACAGTCTGGTCAGTCATCCAGCAGTGTCTGCCTGGTGTTCAAGTCAATGAGTTGTTGTCTCACTTCCACTGTAAACTGCTGTGTCATGTACGATACCATTTGCATTTGTATACCTCACAGCAGGACCATTTACATACGAAAACCTCACATAGCCCAAGGGGCTGGGGAGGGGTTTTTGCCAAGCCTCTCTAACCAGAGGTTGGGAATTCATGGCAATTCCAGGCAGTTAGAGAGAATTTTCTGTGCTGACTTCAAATTCCCACTAGAAGGTGTTAATTTGAAGTTCCAAAGCAATTTACAGTGACGTTAACTGACGATAACCCCACTTTTCATGCAGTGGGGTTCAGCTTGTGTTCCAGCTACATTTAAGTTTTCAGTCTATTTATTTAACATTTATTTAACCAGACAAGAATCACTGTGATTGAAAACCTCTTCTACAAGAGCAGCAGCACAATGAAATAGGGTAGCAACAAAACATACTGGGTGTCCACAAAGTCTCTTTACAATTAAAAAAAAAAAATTACAAAAGCAATTGATGAGATATGTTAACATTTGTTCTATGTACTCAGCGGTTATCAAAGTTTTTAATCACACTGTGGGATCATGTGCAATTGAATCATTGGTCCATTTTTCTTCAATTCTGCAATTTCTGCAAATGTTTACCGTGACTGAATATGCGGCTTCACAACTGGATGTTGGTCTGGAAATGTTTAATTTCCAGACTGTCATCAAGGAATGGAAGGGATGGTTAAATTTCTTGGCCACCTTGTTCACCAGTTTTAAGAGGGATTTAAAGATGTTGGGGTCGGAGCAGTGTCGGATAGAAGGTGAGAGGGAGTTCCAGAGGGTTGGAGCTGCAATGGAGAAAGCTCTGTCCCCCCAGGTTCAGTGCTTGACTTTTAATAGTGGGGCGAGGAGGTGCACAGAGGAGGATCAGAGGGTGCGGGAAGGGGCATGGGGCTGAAGTAGGTCGATGAGGTGTGTGTGTGTGTGTGTGTGTGGGGGGGGGGGGGGGTGATGGAGGGCTTTGAGGGTGAGGAGGAGGATCTTGAATGTTATTCTGTGTTTGACAGGGAGCCAGTGGAGGTGTTGGAGCACAGGGGTGATGTGTTCACGTGACCGGATGTGGGTGAGGAGACAATTGGCAGAATTCTGAATGAGCTGGAGTTTATTTAGGAGTTTTGAGGGTAAACCATAGAGGAGGCTATTGCAGTAGTAGAGTCTGGAGGTGATAAATGCGTGAATTAGTGTTTCAGCTGCAGGGAGGGAGAAAGATGGATGGAGACAGGCTATATTTTTAAGGTGAAAAAAAGGAAGTTTTTTGACCTGTTTGATGTGCTGTTCAAAAGTGAGGTTGGTGTCAAAGATGATTCTGAGGTTATGGGTTTGGGAAGAGAGAGTCAGGGATGAATTGTCAACGGTGAGATGTAAGTGGTGAATGGATTGGGTAAGGGATCTTCGGCCAATAATTAGGAGGTGAGATTTATCACAGTTGAGTTTGAGGTAGTTGGCTTGCATCCAGGTTTTTATTTCAGAGAGGCAGTTTGAGAGGGTGGAGGAGGTGATGGATTCAGAAGAGACGTAAAGTTGAACGTCGTCAGCATAGCAATGGAATTTGAGACTGTGACAACGAATGATATTGCCAAGGGGGAGGATGTAGAAGATGAAAAGCAGGGGGCCAAGCACCAAACTTGGGAGGACACCCTGTAACAGGGGAACAGTGGAGGAGGAGTGGTTATTTATGTAGATGAATTGTTGTCGATTTGAGAGGTAGGATTTGATCCAGGTGAGTGCTGAGCCAGTGATGTGAAGTGTTTTTTCAAAACGAGAGAGGAGGATGGAGTGGTGGATGGTGTCGAAGGCAGCGGTGAGGTCCAGGAGAACAAGGATGGTTATATGACCAGAGTCTGCAGAGAGGAGGAGATCGTTTGATATTTGGAGGAGGGCTGTTTCAGTGCTGTGTTTGGAATGAAAACCGGATTGAAATGTTTCAAAGAGATTATTGGAGGTGAGGTGGGTTTGGTGCTGGTAAGGGACGGCATGCTCGAGTAGTTTGGAGAGCAAGGGGAGGTTGGAGATGGGGCAGAAATTGGAAGGGATGTCAGGGTCAAGTCCAGGTTTCTTAAGAATGGGAGTGATAGCGGCTAGTTTGAGGATGTTGGGGACTGATCTGGAGCAGAGGGAGGAGTTGATAATGGTAGTGTTGAGTGGGGAAAGGACAGGAAGGCAGGTTTCAACAAGCTTGGATGGGATGCGGTCCAGGGTGCAGGTCGGTGTTTTCATGCTGGTCATAAACTGGGAAACTTGAGCAGGAGAGATGGGAGTAAACTGAGATAGTGGCTGAGCAGTGGAGGGGGAGGGGTGCACCAGGGGTAAGTAGGGCAGGGGGCATGGGTGTGGAGGCTATTGTAGATTGAGTCAATTTTAGATTGAAAAAATGACGGGAAAGTCTTGCATTTGTGGGATGTGAATGTTGAGGTAATATTGTCATGGGGTTTCAGCAGGGAGTTGATGTCTTGGGGTTATGGGAGCCAGAGTGGATGACGTGTGAGTAGTAGTTTGACCGGGCAGAATTGAGTGCATATCTGTAGTTTTGGATGTGGTCTTTGTAGTTTTGAAGATGAATTGTGAGTCCAGTTTTCCTGTAGAGTTGTTCAAGTCAACGTTTCTGTGTTTTCATCTGGTGAAGTGCAGGGGTGTACCAAGGGGCAGAGTGGGTGAACGAGATGGTTTTGATTTTGTTGGAGGCAAGTAGGTCCAGACAGGAGGAGAGGGTGTTGTTGTAGTGGGTGACAAGATCAGAGGGATTGTCAGATGGTTGTGGGGGGAATGTGGCTAGGATATGGCAGAGTGCAGTGGTGAGACCTGAGGGAGTGATGGATTTTGTGTTACGGAAGGTTATGGTACGTTTGAGTTTGGGGGGTGGGAATGCTTATGTCCATTTTGATTAACAGGTGATCAGAGATGTGAAGGTTATGGCATGAAGGTGGTGATATCTGGAGACCAGTGGAGCAGACCAAGTCCAGAGTGTGGCCACGGTGTGAGTGGGGAAGGGAATGTCGGGGGAAGTTGAAGCACTGCAGGATATCAAGAAAGTTGTTGGCTTTGTGTGCAGCTGGATTATCG
>NC_043975.1:39010471-39048126 GCF_902148855.1 Sphaeramia orbicularis | reverse complement strand
GAGGATCTACAAATACACAAAACATTTAGGAACAGGCAGAATTTCGTTAAAATTGCACTTCTAAAGACATTTCAGGATGTTCATTTTTTTGTGAAGGGATAGTTTTTAAATGTAAACCTTGTGTAATATTACTTTTTTACACTAAAACAGAAAGATTTGTACTTATCATTACTGTACTTGTACAATAAACTGAGGCATAATATTGTTAAAATTCACATAATTTTCTTGAGACATTTCATGTTGTTCATATTATTCACATTTGTAAGGAAACTTAGTAGATGTAAATATTTTCATTATATAATTTTACTATTTTAACTGTTTTAGTGGTGTGGCCCACTTGGGATCATATTGGGCTGAATGTGGCCCCTGAACTAAAATGAGTTTGACACCCCAATTTAAGGGATTTAACAAAACATTGCATTAATCATTTAGGAATTTCAACCATTAAAAGGTAGCCCCTCCACTGTCAGATGCTAAAAAGTTCAATCTGCCCCTCATCATTTCTAGTTTTTCTTATAGTAGATGCAGGGTTTTTAACCGTTAAAGACGTAGAAGTATTCTTATGGTAACTTCCAAATGATTTTTTTTCTCTACAGCTGACCTTTCCCAAGTGATTCATCACCCTTTCTCATAATATTATACTCTGTAATTTGTATCTTTCAGTGTAAGTATTTTCCTATGTTTAATTTACTGACCATGTAGATGTTTGTATGTGTTCAAATATTTCATTACCTGAATTTAAAAACAAGTGTCTACCTCCACTGTCATTTGCCAAACTACAAGGGTTTTATAGGTGAATCAATGCTGCAGAAGATGATGGTGTTTTCATGTTATTCTTAACAGCTGATATCTGATCTTGCCGAAAAGCTGAGAAACTGTATTTACATGAATTATGTAGATGTTTTAATGGGATTAGTTGTTCAGATATTATTAAACATTTTAGATCAGTAGATGGTTTTGGTTGGCCTCAGCTATTTAGTTGTTGAAGGGTTGTTTTTCATTGACTGTCCAAACATCGACTTCTATAATTAACAATGAGACGTTGAAAAAATAACTACATCACCTGTGTACTCCTAAGGACAAACGCTGTTTGTGAGTGTTTTTTCCCTGAGTACTTTGGTGTCTGGAATTTTTCTCACAAAGTCTAGACTTTCTACTCCATGATGGACATGTTTGTTGTGATAGGCCTACACAGAATATGATACTGAATATGAAACATCAAATGAGGTGATAATAATAAAGATATTCCTGTCCCTGTATATAGGTAGCTGTCCATGTTGGCAGTTTACCGCTTTACATGTGAAGGTTGAGCTCATTTAGATTGGAACCTTCACATAAAACTAAATTATATGGTACATCTCAATCCTCATTTTGCAGACAATTCTGCCCACACCACGATTTGTCTTTGAGCGATATTTTACCAGAGAGGTACATCTTGTCATACTAAAGACTTGTCTTTTTGAATTAAGTTTGTATTTAATGTGTAAAGTAGTGATGGAAAGTTTTGTTCTTTACAGAGTGCTCTTATCTTTTGGTACAGCTCCCAAGAAGAGTCGGCTCTTTCGGTTCCCAAGCGTCGCTTAATTTAGTATCATTTGTAGCCTCATGATTTAACCTGGCAAATATGAAGGGCTTGTGTGTTGATAAACCCTTTTCCCTCCAATGCTTTTACGAGAAGCCTAATAATTGCTTCCTTTGTGCATTTGTTCTGCCACAAAAGCATTCTTACTTTATACATACATACAAACACACACACACACAAATATATATATACATGTAAACTTTTAATTACACTAAAACAGACAGAACACAAAACATTGCAAACAAATCCACAGAAGCAAAACCACACTCAGTAACCAAACAGTATGAATGTCCTCAGTACAGGTTAGCCTTGACAAACATCAGACGTCTCAGCTTGGATGGGCTGATGCGATTCCATCTGCCCTGTTTTCAAGAAGATTCCCTCAGACGGAACAGATGTTTCTACAATGCACAGTCTCCCCTCCATCACCTTCACCAGGCATGAGAAGACTGAGGCTTTGGTCTGACACCAGCCACAGCTGAGGGGTTCCTCAAGATACGATCTCAACTGGGCTTCATGTCCACCATGATAATAAAGATAATCTAATAAGAAACATAAAATAGAAACAAAGCTCCACCGTGAGCAGAGATGAGCAAAGTCAGAACTGAGCAGCAAAAAGATAAGAAAAAAGTGGGCTGCCGCTTTTTCTTCTGTTTGCAGTTTCCTCGGACTCACTACAAACCATTGGCTCTAGAGGCGCATCTTCTGCGCATGACACATCGCTAGTGTGAAGTGCGCATGCGCCAGGGCTCTACACGTGAAGCAAACAGCATGGCTGAAAACACAGAACTTGCGATAGACCGGGCTCAGGTAAAAAGTGTTCTCCAGTCGTATTACTTTTTAACTATAACAGCATGCCATGATGAAAGAAAGAAGCTTACTGTAATAGATATTACTTTTAGCTAGATATAAACTAGCAGCAACGATAAGTTACATAACCTCAATCGTTGTTTGCTAACTTTTTTAGCCATGAAGCTAATGTACAATAGTCAGCAGTGTGACGTCGTATAGACGGTGTGTTTGTGTAGCTCTTTTTGATTTTGAACTGAATCTTCCCTCAGGTAAAAAAGGCCGTCCAAGCCTTACAAGCATTCCTGAAAACCAAATCCAGCTCCGACATCCTGCTTCTGAATGAGACTCAACATATCACCTTGCTGTTCACGCTGTGGAAGGTCCCCAAACAGCCCCAGACCATCCGCATGTGAGTATCACATACTGAGGAATACAGAGGTGCCGCCTTGTTCCTTTCACCTCGTCTGACAGCAGGTCTTAGTTAAGGACTTTGACAGTGGTCTTCCTTGTGTCCTAACTGTCCTGTCCTGTCTTCAGCCCACTGCCCATGGACAACGATCTGACACAGAAGAGGTCTGCTTGTTTACCAAAGACGAGCCCAACATGACCTCTGAACAAACCCAGAGGTTTTACAAAAAACTGTTGGAAGAAAGGGGAGTCAAAAACGTCACTGAGGTACTCACTGTCATAAGTCTGTTCTTTTAAAGCTCACAAAACATCCAATAAGCTCTATTCAATGACAATTGATTAAACATTTCTTCAGTAATATTTAAATATGCAAATAGTGCCAATTTCAAAAGTTAAACTGTTTTTTGCAGCATGTTTTCTTTTTTCCTTAAGCCAGTTTTCTGTATTTTATCACAGAACACTGGCAATTGGTTGCCAAAATGGACTTGGAAAAAGTTGCATAGTAAATCACATTTGGTGTCAAAATATGTGTCACCACAAATCCTACTTGTAAGCACTTGCCTTAACTGTGCTTTATATTTATGCTGCCTCTTGGCCAGGACTCCCTTGAACAAAAGGTTCTTAATTTCAATGGGATTTTTTCCCTGGTTAAATGAAGGTTAAAATAATAATAAAAAAAAAAACAATTTAACTCAGATTTTATGTTATAAGAGTGTGAGTCTCTGTTCAGACATCATTATGAATTTACAATGAAGCTCAAACATTTAAGTCCACTAACCAGGTTTTTGTTACAAGAAGAGCATAACGTGTAACCTGTAGAACAAATAAAAGCCAGACATTTTCCACTCTTGGCAATGCACATAGTTCACACATACACATGTATTTCATCTTTGAATCATGATGTTTTTTGTATTTGTGGGACAGATCATCCCATTCAAGGTGCTGAAGACAGAGTACAAACCATATGAAGCCAAACGTCGCCTTTTGGCAAACTATGACTTGTTTCTCTCTGATGACCGTATCCGCCGCTTGCTGCCCTCACACCTCGGAAGACACTTCTATGAGAGGAAGAAGTAAGAACTCAGTGTCACTGTTTCTGTAGTCTAGAGCAGTTTACTTGGTTTTTCCAGTGGCACTGGTATCTGATTAAATTGAGAAATATGCCTTAGCATCAAAAAGTAACAGACAAAAGTCCACACTCAAAATATTGTCATGAAAGTTTTTCAACAAAGGATGATAACAGAAGGTGAGCAGACCCCCAAAGCCAGTGTTTTGTGGTAATATGCATGTCAGCACAGTCTATGGTATTATATACACGGGTGGATACAGTCGATAGTAATACAGCATTCTGATAGGGATGAGATGGATTGGTTACCAAGGTTACAGGGTCACAACTGTCAAGGAAGCTTTCATGAAGTGTATTCACATTCTCAGCAGTGCATTCAGAAAGATTCCTTGTTTTAATTTAAACAAAAGTATGCTGAACATTAGTATAAAATATGTAGTAGGGGATATGGGATGCAGCTGTTGTTATTTCTTATTGCTTAATCAGTCACTCATCTTTGACATCATATTTACATTTTTACAATTCCAAACTAAATTTCCAAAGTTTTCAATGGACCATTTACTATTTATAACACTATTTCTACATTGTCATTGCATAAGTACACCACAAACAAAAAGTTAAGGAGATTTTTAATATTTGGGCTACTTTTTTCAGTTGGGATTCTTGCACAGTGCTTTCTACTTTGTTGCATGTGAATTGAATTGAAACACATTTTTTAAATGACCAGACTTAGTTTTATTTACAAATGGCAAAAATGACAAAGCTGCACTTATTTTTTAATTAAAAAGGCCAACGCTAACCTTATTCAGCCAAGTAAATTAGTTTGCCACTTAATTTGCTAGTATGCTGTTTGCAGTGCATTGAGAAACATAACAATCAGCTGTGTTTGAGTTTTTTCAGTAAATGGGCATGTGTCTGTCTTCACCAGAGAGCCATTGTCTGTGAACCTGCAGAGCAAACATCTGGCCAGAGACATTGAGAAAGTGATCCAGGGCACGAGCATGAAGATCTCCAATAGGGGATGCTGCTGGTAAGTTTTCCAACTCTTCTGTGTCTGTTTTACCCTGCTAACTTTGAAATGGTTTTGTTGAGAAAGCAAAGCATGATTCTAAGTTTAAAGAATTGTCTTTGCGTGGAATTAGTAATACCTCTCAAAGAAGTTTGTTGATCTTTGTTTGATATAGTAAATGCTGGTGACAGTGAGGACCAGTGAAATTATGGAATACCTGTACTGTAATGATCTTTGTACGCCAAGTAAATTAGATCAAAATCATTGCATGCAGAAATTGTGCTCTAAATCTGTGTTTTATCAGGACAAATTTCAGTTAAGGTTAGTATGACTTTGTGCTCCTCCTTTAATACACAGTAGATGACTTTAATAGTCAATCTAAAGTGTGCAGTAAGCGATGAACCTTTCAGCTGGCTTCTCAGATTGTCAGGATACGGCCTTAAAATGCAGCAAAATAATTCCAATATAAATTGTTGTCAGTCATTATATATCTGTCTTAGTGTACTTCTCATATTTTATTACAATAGTTGATTGTGTTTGTTTTTCGATGGCAGTGCTAAAGGTGGCAAGTGATTAAATCATGTGTGAAGGACGAAATGATTCATTGATTAGTTTGTGACTATGCAATGTTAACATTTTCACAAGATTTAAAGAATTGTTCCATCTATTTCTAATCATTTTCCATATTGATAAATTTTTTGGTTTCTGTTGTTGTTGTTGTTAAAACATTATATATGTGTGTGTGTGTGTGTGTGTGTATATACTACCAGTCAAAAGTTTTAGAACACCCCAATTTTTCCAGTTTTGTATTGAAATTTAAGCAGTTCAAGTCCAATGAACAGCTTGAAATGGTACAAAGGTAAGTGGTGAACTGCCAGAGGTAAAAAAAAAAAAAAGAAAAAAAGGTGAGGTTAAACAAAAGTCTCAGTTTTAACTGTGAGGAGAAGACTTTGAGTTGAAGGTTTGATCAGTCCATAACACCTTCTTCCAGTCTTCAGTAGTCCACTGGCGGTGTTTCATGGCCCAGGCAAGCCTCTTTTTCTTATTCTGAAGTCTCAGCAGTGGCTTTCTTGCTGCAACTCGACCCATCAAACCTGCAACTCGAAGTCACACACTGAGACTTGCTTAGTACGACCACTTCAAGGTTTGCTTGAAGCTGTTGTCCTGTGAGTCGCCTATCACGCAGGCTGTTGACTCTCAGAAACTTGTCTTCTGATTCTGTTGTGGCTTTGGGTCTGCCAGACCTCTTCCTGTCACCTTTTCCCCCAGTTTCTGAGTGCCTTTTGATGGTGAAGGAAACTGGACTTACTGACACCGTGACTTTCTTGGCAATTTCTCTGTAGGAAAGACCTACATTTTTAAGTGTTATGATGGTCTGTCTCTCTTCTATCGTTAATTGCCTTTTTCTTGCCGATTTTATAGTAACACTCTACTTTCTGCAGTACAATACTGTTCAAATAATGCTCACAACTGTATGGTACCAAAGTGTGTTCCAACACTACTTTCATGTAGACAGAGGGGGTTGTAAGTAATTCAGAAATGTTGGGACACCTGTAGGAATTGGTAGCACCAACTTTCGAGGCTTGATCAACCTCCATTGCTGCAGAACTGCTTTAAGTAGTTAACCCATTTCTTGTTCGCCTATTTGTATAATTCTGAAATGTACATTATTGTTCAGTTTTGTTTAACCTTACCTTTTTTTTTTTTTTTTTTTTTTTTACCTCTGGCAGTTCACCACTTACCTTTGTACCATTTCAAGCTGTTCATTGGACTTGAATTGCTTGAATTTCAATACAAAACTGGAAAAATTGGGGTGTTCTAAAACTTTTGACCGGTTGTGTGTGTGTGTGTGTGTGTATGTATGTGTGTGTGTGTGTGTATATATATATATATATATATATATATATATATATATATATATATATATATATATATATATATATATATATATATATATATATATGTACTTATTTATTTATTTATTTTTAACTTTTGCATTAGAGTTTTGCTAGATGCCTTTGATGTTGTTAACCCTGAAATGGAGAGTTTAAGTTTTTGGATTCATAAAGTGAGTTGACACATTTAATTCACCGACATTCATTAGATCCATCTAATATTTATTGATGTTCAGTGATTCAGATTTATTTAGGAATTTATTAACTGACTTAGATGTTCAGATCTACAGCTGCAGCAGATTTGAAGGGCAGAGGATGCTGTACATTGTACACACTGTAAAACCCAATGAGACAAATTTGTGACATTGAACAGTGAATAAAATAGACTTTTCTTCATATGACAGTTTATAATGAAGTCAAAGACACAAACATAATCGAGACGCCTCAATCAGCCAGTTCACGAGGTATTTCTTTCTGCACTAAATTATCATTATTATATCTGCCTTTAAAAATCCACTATTTGTTTCCTAGATCTATCTATGAAGGCTTTTTGCAGTACATGGTGTGGTCAGATCAAGAGCTGACCAAACTACACTGAGCAAAAGTATAAACGCCCAAGTACAGTATTTGTGTAACATGAGACATGCAGCCCAAAATGAGCTCATGATGTCTTATAATTGTAAAACATGGTTAATTCTCTTGATTTGTTATCAGACTTTGTGTTCATCTCTGTGAGTGAGCATTTGCTCAGTGATCCAGTGATTCCACCCACAACACAGGTGTGACATGTCCAGACGCTGCTCAGATACCATTAACAGAACTCAGACACTCCTTATACTGAGCACAATAAAAGGACGCCTCAAAATGTCACATTTCATCAGATGTCACCATGACACAGATGTTGCAAATCATGCAAGAACATGCCATTTCATGCTTGATGCAGGGATGTCCACACATCCCTCAGCTCCGTGTAGCCCTCGAAGAGAAGTGAAATAATATTCCACAGGCGTCAGTTGACAGCCTTGTCAGCTCTATGAGAAGATGATGTGTTGCTCTATGGGAAACTTGTCTTTCAACCGGACGCCATCGTGTCCACATGAATGTCCCCGAATGCCAGACACCACTATCATGTTCTAACAGACAGGGATGTGTACCACAATGATCTAGAAAATAAACTGTGTACAATTTAATGTATTGTGCCTTACCTAGTACTATTAAAAATATATGTGTTGTATGTAAAAATGTATGTAAGTTTACATTTTTTTTTTTTTTTTAATTCTTTATTTGGAAAAGCACAATTTACAAAACTTCTGTTACTTCCACAGTTAAATTTCTACACATCACATAAAAAAAATGCTTATCCGAGATTTTTTGTCATTTAAAGAACTTTTAAAGAAAATAAAGAAAAGTGGGCTGGAAGAGAGGGCTTACTCCATTACTTCAATGAAAAGACAAGACTCTATGAGGCAGGGGTCACCAGTCCTGGTCCTCGAGGGCTGGAATCCTGCATGTTTTAGATGTATCCCTCTTCCAACACACCTGATTCAAATGATAAGCCTATCATCAAGCTCTGCAGAAGCCTGATAATGACCGTCAGGTGTGCTGGAAGAGGGAAACGTCTAAAACATGCAGGATACCGGCCCTCAAGGACCAGGACTGGTGACCCCTGCTATAAGGTGTGAATGTTTACATCACTCTAAACAGAAATGTTTCACATGTAAAAGTATTCACATCACTGATGTATTCATTTCACATCCATGAAAAATTTAACATAGTTCGTCCATTTTGACCAAATAGTGAAAAAAGATTCCTTTTGACCCTTAAAACAAAATGTCAACTTCTCCAGAATGTAAATGTCCTGTACGATGTCGATCCATTCTTCAGTTGTGGGTGCTTCAGGCTTTAACCATTTTCTAGTGATAGTCTTTTTACTTGCTGCCAAAAGCATTAACAACAGTTTTTTATCTTTCAGAGTCCAGTTCTCACATGAAATATCTCCTAAGTATAGGGCTTCACACTTAAAAAGAATTTTTTCAGTAAAAATGTGATTTAAATGTTCACACAACTGTTCCCAAAATGGTTTAATCACTGGACAACTCCAGAAAATATGATAGTGATTGGTGTTCATTGTCCCACAGTCTCCAACAGGTGTCTCCACTGCCCTGATGTTTTTTCTGGGCTGGAGTTACAAAAAATCTAACAATACTTTTCCAACAGAATTCCCTCCAATTGTTGGAGCTTGAGGTCATCCATTGTTGTTTGAGGATCTCTTCCCATCTGTCCGCTGGTATAACTAGATTTCCTTCTTTCTCCCACTTATTTCTAATGTGGTCTGTATCACCCTTTTTAGACAGCAGAATACCATTGTATAATCTGGAAACAACTTTGGTGCATGAATCACATTTCAACAAGGATAAAAACATATTAAAGAAATTAAGACCAGCTGATTCCCAGGTATCTCGTAGATTCTGGTGAAAATAAGATCTAACCTGCAGATACCTGTAGAAGTCATCCTTTTCCAGCCCATGAGATCTCTGAAGTTTTTCAAAACTCTGAAACACCCCTCTGTGCATGAATGAGTCATATGTGGTCAGTCCTTTCCTGATCCACCTTTTGAATCTCCCATCACTCTTGTTTGGTTTAAATGCTGAGTCAAAGGCGCACCCCCTTAGTATTTTGATCTGGTTATCCATTTGACAGATTTTAACTATCTTTTTCCAGGAATCCAGCATTGTGTGTAACATCGAATCACCTGGTACCTTTAACTCGTTTTGCAATTCTTTATCCATAAACACAGATATTATAGGTATTCCTTCCACTGATGTACCTTCTATGTCCTTCCAACCTGCTTTGTATGATGGAGAGCATAAACAAATTAAAGGTCTTAGCTCTGCTGCTAGATAATATTCCTTTAGATTGGGAAGACCCAGACCTCCTTTTTCAACTGCAGGACTTTGTAGCTTACTCTAGCCTTTTTCCCTTGCCAAATATATTGCGATATTAATCTGTCCCACTCTACAAACTGCCTATCTGGTATTAGGATCGGCAGCCACTGAAATAAATACAACAAGCGTGGGAGAAAGTTCATTCTGACTGACTCTATTCTGGAATATAAATTTAAATAGGGGATCACATTCCACCCTTGTACATCTGCCTTTAGCTTTGTTGTTAGGGGGCCATAATTTGCCTCAAAAGTCCTGGAAAACTCTTTGGTTAGTATGACACCTAAATATTTTACCGATTCTGCTTCCCAATTCCATCTGTACAAATTCCTGATTTCATTCGGTGGGCTGTAGTTTAATGTTAAGACCTGGGTTTTGTTAATATTAATCTTTTAACCTGACATTGAACCATATTCCTCAATCATTTTCATAAATTTCGTTAAAGTTTGTGTTGGGTTAGTTAGGGTTAGCAACAAATCATCTGCAAATAAGGACAGTTTTTGTTCATCAGATGCCATCTGAACTCCTGTAATGTCAGGACTCTGCCTTATCCATTGACTTAATGGCTCTATAAAAAGGGCGAAGAGGAGTGGCGAGACACAGTACCCCTGTCTTGTACCTCTTTCCAAAATAAATGAATCAGATAAGTCTCCGCTGATCTTTATCCTAGCTGAAGGTTTCTTGTACAGTGCTGCAATTATGTCAGTTAGTGTCTGATGAAATCCAAATTTAGACATTACTTTAAATAAAAAGGACCACCTGACCGAGTCAAATGCCTTCTCTGCGTGCAAACTCAATACAAGGGTCTCTATTTTCTTTTGCACTACATGATTCAAAATATGCAGTGTTTTTCTAATGTTGTCTTGAGTCTGTCTCTGTTTAATGAATCCTGTTTGGTCCATATGTATTATCTCTGGAAGAATTTTTTTCAAGTCTCTGTGAAATTATGGCTGTAAATAGTTTATAATCAATATTTAGAACACTCACTGGACGATAATTTGCACAATTCAACTTATCCTTCCCTTTAGGAATTACTGAAATGATAGCCTCTCTCCATGAGGGGGGGGATTGATTTCTTTTCCAATATGTCATTAAACGCTCTTAATAATGTAGGGATCTTGCAATTCTTTATACCACTTAGAGGGAAAGCCGTCCGTTCCTGGAGATTTACCTCCTTTTAACTTTCTTATGGCCAATCTTAATTATTCTTCCATTATCTCTGATATTAACTGTTTGTTTTGCTCATTAGAAACTGTAGGGAGAGAAAGGTGAGAGAGGAAGGTATCTGTGTGATGCTCATTGCTCAATTTGGGTTGAGAGTACAGGGTTTGATAAAAATTTGGAAACATTTATGGATAATTCCCAATTCTGATTCAGTACTGTTTGTAAGTGGGTTCTGTATTTTGTGAATAGATCTATCTGCTTGTTGCTTTCATAGTTTGATTGCTAGGAGTTTCAGAGATTTGTAAGTTTACATTTTTGTTCATTGTAAGTCTTAGGAGGTGTAATGAAGCTAGAAACTCCCAACTCGTACTTTATCAACTTAGAGTTCAGGGTGACTCAGAGTGGATGCAGTTTTTCAAACAGAAGGTTGTTTCAGAAACTTTAATGATGGACCGTTTTGGAGGATGTCCATAGACATGGTTAATGCCAGGGGAGGTTTTGAGCATCCTATAATTTTGGAATTTTTGCAGAATCCAGACCAGGTGTGAAGGTCTGAAATCATACTGTTAATAACATCACCTTGGTGTCTGGTGTCCCTAATGCTTGGTGGTCTGTGTTGCAGCATGGCTCGTGTTGCCCACTCTGACATGACTGCTGATGAAGTGACAGACAACATCGAAGCGGCCATCCAAACATTTGTGGCTAAACTTCGTGCAGTAAGTCCAGCAGCTCCGCATGTTTTTTGTTTCCTCATTTGGAATGTTTGATTTTAATTGTCTTTTTTATTAAATGATCGTTTACAGAAAGGTCCAATGATAAAGCTTATCCATTTGAAGAGTCAGACATCAGTGGCTCTGCCTATCTACACTTCAGACATGAGCACTCTCACTGTGTTGGAGGAGGCACTAAAGAGCTCCAAGACCCCCAAGGATAAGGTGAGATGAGGGTTCATAATGGTGTGTCATTCATTGAAACCAACTTCTACAAGTCTTTAACTGTGAATTTCAGAAAGTTGCAGCTAAAAAGCGGGGAAAGAAGAACAAGTCACAGGACATAAAGCAAAAAGACACCATTACAGAGAAGAAACAGGTGAAGGGAAAGAAAGAAGCAGAGAAACGAGAAAAAGAGGATGATGATGATGAAATTCCACAGCTCGTTCCCATAGAAACCCCGAGCAAAAAGCCCAAACTGGAGGTCAGTACGCAAAGCAGCTGTTTAAATGATTTAACAGGTAATTTACACATTTAGATATTCAAGGATAAATGATTGATTCATTTCCCTCTCAACCATGTAGAAAACACCCAAAAAGAAGCAGCTGGAGAAAGCACCCAAGCCTGCTGTTGTTAAGAAAGGAACAAAAGGTCCAAACAAGCTTACCAAGAAAGCTGGCAAGACTGGAAAAGAAGGAAAAACAAAAGTGCCTAAAGTTAAATAATTTCAGCTGTACATTTCTTAATCAATATGGACTCACCCATTCTACAGGACCAGATTGGTCAATGTATTTTGTCTGTTTTGTCCTTGTTCAAAATAAGATCATAAACTATCTTAATCTGAAGTGATTTTTGCTTGTGTTGTGCTTTGTTACAGAGAGTAAAGTGTTATGATGGCCCTCATGGGCTATTCCCAGGCAGTAGACTGAGTATTTTACAAGTGGTATCGGTCCTCAGCATCTGGCTTGATTTTGACAGTTTATTTACGTACCAAAATATAATCTTGTAGTACTTGGTAGTCTTTGTCTACTTAGTCTTTTCTTATTTACCCACTCAGCTCTCATTTTCTTCACTGTTCCAATTATTTCTTTGTATTGTGGCCAATATCAGATTCCAACGTGAATTACTCACTAATCCACATGCAAAAAGAAAGCAGTCAAGGTAGAAATGTGGAGATCATGTCCTTCAGTAGAAATATTAGTACAGTAAAAATACTGCACAGAAAATAAAAATTGTGATTTTTAAAATCTTGCGTTTAAGCTAAAATAGAATATCAAAAGTAATTGCGCAGTGACAGGTCCCAGTCAGTGTTGTATTATTACATGTGGTATTTTGGATTCATTTCTTGTTGCATTTATGTTTGTTACAGTTGTACTACTTTATATCATGTGAGTGACTCCCTCTAGTGCAGAGTTGTGATGAATTGAAGTTAAACGTGATGCAAAGTCACATGAATTTTGATCTGATTGTTCAGACTGTATTGTTCAGCCCAGCAATGAACTGGCGAAATGTCCAGGGTGTACCCCGCCTTCCCCCGTAAGTAGCAGGGATAGGCTCCATGCGACCCCCATGACCCTAGTGAGGATAAAGCGGGTTCAGAAAATGAATGAATGTTAAGACTGAGGAAGAAAATCAATTCTATCTGATTCAGGACCACATTTGGAAGTGGCTTGGATCAGAATTGAGAAATTCAGACTGAACGTGATTCACTCTGTTCACACTGTCAAGAAGAAACAGATCTGAGTCTCATATGAAAGAAGAGATCAGATTCAGGCTGATTTTTTTTTTTCCACTGCAGTATGAACATAGCCTTTAATTATTCCTTCAGGTTCCATTAAATGTCTACTGTCAAAGATGTAGGGGTTTTAGGACAATGTAGTTGAAGTTGAATATTATATTCATAATTATGTTTAATAGTGTATAAACACAGAAAAGTATAAACACAGAAAAATAAGAATTACTGTGTTTGCAATACCTTATACTGAGTCCATGGACTAAACAAACACTAGCTGTAATGAGGGACTTGCATGATTTTTTTCTATCACTTGAAAGGGAGGGTCCCTGTATTCTGTTAGTTACAATCTGCAAATTTAACACCAGATGGCACCAGATACCAGATGCTGAATCTTCAATCCAGTTACCATTCTTAAGGGGTGAGAATGCAAACATGAAACATCCTCCAACAATGATTTCTTCTAAATCACAGTTAACCAAAGGACAAGAGTGTGTTGACCTTTAGATACTGGGATCCTCAAGGTTGGAGTAGATGTAGTGATAATGTTCCAAGGGTTTTTCTTTTGTGCTCAAATGTTCTTTTTTTCCCACATTCTGCTCTAAGTTCATTAAACAACTGACAACCTTCCTTTCACCTTCATAGAGATTAGCATTATACTTGACCATGTCCATTTTATACAAATATTTGAAAGCAGAGCGTATGCAAACATCCACCAAAACACTTAAACAAGTCACAACATACCATTATACAGGAAACATTAACAGCTAAGAGTTCATAAACTTACCCTACAGAAATACTGATCAATGAGTATTGTGTGTCACCTCCAAGTCAAATTAATTTATGTTTTTAGTTTTTAATATTGAATCTATTATTCTTCATTATTTTTTATCTTTTCTGTTTGATCCATTGTCATTAGTGAAGTGTATCGGTGATAAATTATTACTAAATAAACTACAGCTGCAACATCTGCAAACTCTAAAATGTAGTTGGTTATATTTATC
The DNA here is from genome assembly GCF_902148855.1 of Sphaeramia orbicularis. Lineage (NCBI taxonomy): Eukaryota > Metazoa > Chordata > Actinopteri > Kurtiformes > Apogonidae > Sphaeramia > Sphaeramia orbicularis. Next base: position 39,033,822 of record NC_043975.1, on the reverse strand, counting down.
ATTCTGGAAGACTGATTTCTATATATTCAGTATTTAAAAGGAAATGTGAAATGTTAAAATCCATCTACTGCGACCTTGATTCGTTAAAGTTGAATTTTTTACATAAATGGGAAAAATTTGAAGTGAATCGGTTAAGTTTTAACCAAGATATGAGTAAAAATTTAATGATAAAATGATCTGATAAACATTCTTCCACATGTTAACGAATGGGGATTTTTGGAAACCTTTGGTAATTTTTCCAGACTTTGCCATTTGCCTTTGAACAGAAGAACTTGTTTTAGTATTTTCAATTACTTTTTTTTTTATACTTTTAAGTAAAGGATCTGAATACTTCTTCCATCTCTGACTGGTAATCTACTGTATGTTGTTGTATGTCATACAAATTGGCTACCTATTTGTGTGGTTGGATGTCTGAAGCACACCAGCCTTGAGAAGTGTTTGCACATGGTGGAGTGAACCATCAGAGCTGTCCATGCAGACCTGCCAGCTGTATCAGATGACATGCCCATTGTCAGTGGGATAATACTAGGGCTTGTACAGCTGCTGCTTTCATGCAGCAATGCTCTATGGGAAGAATTACATCCTCAATATGGCTTTACCCCTGGATGGTATCAATGCTAAACCATGATTCTACAAAAACAAACACTAAAACTAAAACCAATAGTGAAAAATTATTTAAGATAAGATAGATAAGATGAGACAAGTCTTTATTTATCCCACCATGGAGAAATTTCACAATTGGCAGCAGCAAGTTAATAAAATGCAGGGAAGACAGGCTGAAAATATACAGTGTGAAACATTAAATACAAACAGCAAAAAAAAAAAAAAAAAAAAATCTGCCATTTATACAAAAATGTATATAAATTTAGACTTAAACTTAAATAATATATACATATTTACAATATAGATGCACATTTAGAAAAAAAAAACATTTAGATTAAACAAAAACTACTGTGTGATGCAGCATGGGTGTACTTATAAAACATTTTAGAATGAATGTTAACAATCAGTATTAAAATATGCTGAGAATTCCCGTCATCAATCGGAAAAAATCATTAGCGAATGCAATCCAAACTGAACTTAAATAGCCATAACTGTTACACTCAGTTCTTTTGTTACAAGTACTACATTCTTTCTTTCCTCTTTTCACACTTTAATCAATGCAGTTTTCCTTTTATTTCTGAATGTGTGCTTGTTATGTTGATATTAAAAATGAAGCATAATGTACTAATCAGGGGATCTCAAATCTGTACTATGGTAAGGCTTTGCAGTAAAAAATATCTGAAACAAGTACTACATGAACATATAAATTCATTTTAGGATTTATTTCCACTTTGTTCCTCTGACCATCTTCTATTTCTACTAACTTACTGGTGCAGAAATCAATTAATGTCAATACTAAAAAGGTCACGTAGCATAATAGCCCAAGTCTTTCTGTTTACTTACTCTTCATGATGTTACACTCTCTAATTGATGTTAAAGGTATGTATTGTACCGCTGCAATCAGTACATCATCAATCAGTTCGGACTCTAGCGCTAATAGATTTAGTCGTATTAACTTGTCCTCAGACTTTCTAAAGTTCAGACTCAGCTTTATTGTCATTCAATCATTAGGCATGATCAGAATGCAACACAGTTACCTAGGTCTCAATGTGCGCATGAATGAATAGAATAAAAAAAATTAGATAAGAGCGAAGTAGAAAAGAATAATAACTACCATAAAAAACACTAAAATATAAAATAAACCTCTGAATATGTGCAATATACAGCAGCAGCAGCTACAGCAACAGCTTAAGGTGGTGGTGCATGTACAGCAGCAACATTAGTTGCAGCAACAGTTAAAAACAATACAGATAAGGCTGCAAGTGGCAATAACTGGCGGTATAGATATGTATCTATAATTACCTCCGCCAAGGAGGTTATGTTTTTGCCAGGGTTTGTTTGTCTGTCTGTCTGTTTGTCTGTCCGTTAGTGTGCAACATAACTCAAAAAGTTATGGACAGATTTTGATGAAATTGTTGGAAATGGGATAAGGAAGAAATGATTAAATTTTGGTGGTGACTGGGGGTGGGGTGGGGGCCCACGGGGGGGGCCCATTTCCAACAAACCCTGAAAATTTCATCAAAATCTGTCCATAACTTTTTGAGTTATGTTGCACACTAACGGACAGACAAACAGACAGACAGACAGACAAACAAACCCTGGCAAAAACATAACCTCCTTGGCGTGGGGGGGGGGCCCAAAGGGGGGGCCACTGATCAGCCTTGGTGGAGGTCTGCGCTCTCCGAGTGCTTCTAGTTGCTTATACATTCATTTTCTCAACCACTAAGTCCTTTTGAGGGTCGCAGGAATGCTGGAGCCAATGGTGGTTACCACTGGTTGAAGGTAAGTACACTGTGGATGAGTCACCAGTTCATCACAGGTCTGAAATACAGGGTGTCCATAAAGTCTCTTTACACTTTAACTAATTTATTACAAAAGCAAATGGATAGACAAATCTGTGGAAATTATTACAAAATGAAAAGTACAGTTTACAGTAAGTTTGAAGTTTTGTGCCTCATTTAATACACCTCTATATGGGTACCATTAGCTGCACGAAGCACATCAAGATGGTACTCAATTTCTTGCTGTGTTTGCTGTAGCATGGCCTCATCAATGTTGGCAATAGCATCAATGATCTTTTGCTCCAGGGAACTGGACCATCCCTTCCAATCCTCCAGTCTAGAGATGTTTGATTTAGGAACCCACCAACATGCACTCTATTGTGGTGATGCACCATCTTGCTGGAAAATGATGGTTGGTTGAGGGTCATCCCGTTGTGGTGCAATATTTCTTTATCTATTTTATTTTACCTTTCTTTTACCAGGAAGTCCCATTGAGATTAGACATCTCTTTTGCAGGGGAGACCTGGCCTAGGTAGCAGCCACATATTCAGTCAAAAGGTCAAGGTAAACATTTGCAGTAATTGATCTCTCATTGAAGAAAAATGGACCAATGATTTGATTGCACATGATCCCACAATGTGACTGAAAAATCTGCTAACCACATTAAACAAATTTGATTAGTATATCTATATACTGTATATACATAAGAAATCACAAAAAATTAAATCATTCCAAAATGGCAGACTTTTTGCTGAGGTACCAAAATAATTTTGCATAGGTCTTGGGCTACTAGACGTGTGTACCAAATTTCATACATGTTTGGAAAACTTGCCTTCAGTTGAGGTGTTGCATTGAGAGGACACTAGCGATGGTCTTTTTTGTTATTTACAAGTTACATTAAAAAGAACAATCACCAGGCCTGATATGTGTGCCAAATTTTGTGAGTTTTGGTGCTTGGTTGGTCCTCCAAATCTATCTATCATCTATTTTGGCAAAAGTTGGATAATAATAACCTTGATACAAAACTGAATAAAAATTTATTAAAGAGACAGGAACAGTATACTATAACCAGAAAGGGGAAGAAAAAAAAAAACAAAAAATTGAAAACAAACAAACAAACAAACAACCCCCCCCCCCCCCCCCCCCCCCCCCCCCCGTAAACCTTATTTTCTTTAGACTTGGGGTGTCTAATGTTTTTTGTCTTTTTAATGAACTTTACATATTTTCTGTCTATTCTGGATGTATGTTTCTATACAGACCGTTATACCATTTTACATAAAATTGACATACTTTTACAGGACTTCAGGGGACTCAGAGTACTGTATGTTATTTTGGAGATATAATGTAGCAACACCAGCCAATGAATAGTTATGATCTTTGGGTCAACAGCCGGAATGGGTCTATCTGTTCATCCGAGCCCTCCCTCTGCTGTGTGGGTGTGGTAGGCCATCTGAAATTACAGTGTGTTAACAGTTTACTGGGCAGGAGAGTCAGCCATGCATCAGGTAGACACTCACCCTGTGAACACAGAGATGATCCTTCATATGTCAGCAGGCGGCTGTTTTTATCATTGACTTCAGCAGAAACTCCATAAGTGGCTCTATTCATTGGACTAAATATGCAACCTGAGGTAGACTCAAACAAAGCTGTGGAGCGATGGATGTTTGGTGGCCAGCACTTCCATTATTCATGCGTTAAAGTCTTCAAATGGGAGAAGTGAAGCGGTAACAGGAATCGTTTTGTAAAGTGGTCATGGAGGCAACTGAAGAAGCTTTGTGTCCAGACTCCCACTCGGCTGTGGCTGGGCCTGCAGGCTGCACCTACTTCCACAAGCCCATCATCGCACTGGTGATGGGATCTGTCATGTGTGCTGTAGGCTCACTCCTCTTTCTGCTCCGGTCCTCTGGGGTGATGGACGAGTCCCGCTCTGTGGCCTCGGCCTGTCTGTCCATCGGGCTCATGTTCGTCGTGGTGGGACTGGTGTGGATTCCCATACTGAAGGAGAAGCAGAGACGGAAAAGATGCACCCTGGGAGTCTGAGGATGACATGGACGTTACTGAGTAAAAACTAATTTCCTATGAGTTGATGCAACTGTTTCCTTTTAATAATATCCAGTGCATTCTCTTACTGTCTTACAAATGATAGTATTTGTCAGTTGTTGTTGTTTTTATGCTCAGTTAATGATTTTTTTTTTTTTTTCTCAGAAAAGTCACGTTTTGTTAGTTTTATGTGTTTTGATAGATTGATAGACGGACGGACAGACAGACAGATAGCAGCACAAGAAGACAAAACAGACAAAACAAAACAGGCAGGTTAGTAACCAGATGACCATTAAGGTTAGTATATACTCTAAAAAAACTTGTGAGAAAACTTACTTTAAAAGTATTGCTGAAAAACTTACTCTAAAAAAAAACTTCATGTACAATACAGTAAACAAAACATATATTATATATGATATAACGACATTTGAATTTTGACTGTGCTTTTATGAACATATACATGATCAATAACTTAAAATTGAAAAACACCTGATTTTCACTGCATAATCCAAAACGGATGATAGGATGACATTGTAATAAATTGTGATTAAAAAAAATATTTGGAAGTCGCCAGGGCCATCTTAACAGCAGTATGGGTGCCTGGGCAGAGCAGTGTACTGGAGATCCTACAATAACCACTCAGAAATTATTATTGGCTTGAAGTCAATGGTCTTCAGGATGTCATATTCCATACACATATAAGTGACAGCCAATTCAAACTATGCTGCCCCACTGTGTTACGAATTTGATTTTTTAAATAACTTTCAGTCTTGAAAAAGAGGGTTGTGTAGAGTTGGCCACCATCAGGCACATGCACACACACAATCTGAGTGCAATTTCAACATTCAGGAAAACAGATTTCAAATTGTCTGAAAATATTTTTCTGTACAAGTTCTAGTACTAAATACAAAACATGATTGAAAAATTTTAGTACAAAATAAAAAAAAATCTATAAAAAAAGTTTGAAAAATTTTGGTAGAAAATAAAAAAAATTGTAAAACGATTAAAAATTTCAGTAGAAAATTATAAAATCTTTGTAAAATGATTGAAAAATTCTCGTACAAAATAATAAATCTAAATAAAATGATTCAGAGATTCTAGTCCAAAATAAAACAAATTTGTACAAAAATAATGGAAAAATTTGAGAAAAAAAAAAAACAAAAAATAAAAATTGAAAAATGCAGAAGTTAAGCAGAACTTAAATTAGCAATTAGTGGAGTAACTACCTACACCTTTGACTGGTATGTATCATATATGATACAAGGTGCATTAAAAGGTTAACATACACAGATTAGCATGGGGCCCCTATGCTCGAGGGCCCACAAGCAAGTGTCCATCAGGCCCTTGCATTAAGACGGCCCTGGAGATGACCACAAAAATAGTTCTAGGTCTTCAAGAGTTAAATGATAACCACAATTATCAACCAGAAACAGGCCTTTTTTTGTACTTTCTTGAATTACTAATATCTTTTTTTCAGTGTGTAACTAATTGTAATTTGTAACTGGGTACCATAACTATTACATACCTGGTTCCTCCCCAACACTGCTGCTGATAACCACTTGTGTACATTAGACTTTGATCAGTGTCATACAGATTGTGTCATGTTTTTGCCCACTACTGTTGACTGACACACAACCAGCACCTGCTGCTTTAACTGGAATTACAGCCACATCTGAGGATTAAGAAACAGCTTTCTGTTGGTATGTCCTCCACTACCACCATGTCAACGTCTGTACAGGTGGAGCCGGTCATGGAGAGGGCTTATGGAGGGGTTGGCCGCTGCAAGTGCTCGTTTTGGTTCGCAGTGGCTCATGACATCCTTGGTGTATTCATCATGATGGTGGGGGTATTTGGAGGGCTAGTTATTCATGACTTGTTCATCTATGCCGGGGCCATCGTTATCTTCCTCAGTCTGATCTGGTGGGTGTTCTGGTACTCTGGGAACATTGACGTCCCTCCTGAAGAGCTGGAAGACGACGTGGGCATGATGAAACTGAAGAACCGTGGACTGAGTAAGGTCGTGAGGCAGGTGTCAGACCGCATTTCGAGTGGGATCAGGGACTCTTTCAGAAAGTCCAGCAGGTCCAACACCAGACGTTCAACCAGTGGACAGCAGCTGCGCACAGACGTGCACCTTTCCACCATCTTTGACAACACCATTACCTCTTCTTCCACCTCATCGAAAGAACTAGTGAGAGAGACACTGTCAATATAAATGAACTCATCACAGACTGCAAACAACACAGAGGGACACAGCACATGGATTTTTGTGTTTGTGTCTTTTGTTTGTCAGTTTATTTTTTTAAAAGGATTTTGTGTTTGCTCTGCTAACATGCACTTGTAATGATTAGACAGCACTGGAGTCTTATCTGAATAAGATCCACATGTTCTTATCTGACAGATAAGATGTAAACTTTGCACACAGCACTGCAAATGGAAGTGGTTTAGAGAATACAGCTCTGTGTTATCAGTGATATCTTACCCATGGGCAGATTTCACAGAGTAGAGATGTCATGACTGTAGATAGAGGAGTAGATTAAAAAAACAAAAAACAAAAACATCACAAGTGACTGAATACAATTGAATACAAAAAACTATTAGAACACTTACAGAGGCAAATGTTGCCTTTATTTATGTATGTTTAAGGAGAAATTTCAATTCCTACAACTGTTTTTCCTCATTTACAGGGTGGGGAAGCAAAATTTACAATATTTTGAGGCAGGGATTGAAAGACAGTGTATGACCAATTAGTTTATTGAAAGTCATGAGACTTTATTTGCCACAAGAAAATTTACATAATAGAAAATGTTTTTATTCTATGTGTCCTCCTTTCTCAATAACTGCCTTCACACACTTCCTGAAACTTGCGCAAGTGTTCCTCAAATATTCGGGTGACAACTTCTCCCATTCTTCTTTAATAGTATCTTCCAGACTTTCTCGTAATACTTTTGCTCATAGTCATTCTCTTCTTTCCATTATAAACAGTCTTTATGGACACTCCAACTATTTTTGAAATCTCCTTTGGTGTGACGAGTGAATTCAGCAAATCACACACTCTTTGACATTTGCTTTCCTGATTACTCATATGGGCAAAAGTTTCTGAAAAGGTATGGATAACAGTGTTAGGTATGATTATGACATCAATATATGTTTGGTTTCAAAACAATTGACGTAGTGCCTGATGAGAAAAAACAACTAAATGTTCATTGTAAATTTTGCTTCCCCACTCTGTATATCATTAAGATGACATTAAAAAAGCCTAATTCAGGCCAAATCAACAGCATATAAACAATTATTTTATTGTTTTAATGTGCTTGTTTCTGTCAGCATTGTTTTATCCAAGTCTTATTGAAATTCCTTCAAAAGTCTTCAAGTTTTATATTACTGAATTACCTCAATTGTCTTTCTTTTTGTTTCATAAATAATTGTACATGAAGCTTCTATATTCAGAGATTAAATAAAAGCTGTATGATAACAGAAATCATATTGACTATCAAGAGCCATCAAAATTTTTAGTGTACAGATATACAGAAGAACACATTGTATTTTTTTTTACAAGATGCTAAATGTTCAACTGTACAACAGCTTTTAAGATGAAAAAGTTGGCATCAAAACTGTTGCATCTGTGGAACAAAATCATCTGCACTGAAGCTTTTTAAAGGCTATATAAAACAACAATAAACAGGCATTATTGTTTTTTAATGTAATGAAAAAATCCATGGAGCATCCAGAAATGCAGGCTAATATTAAAAATTAGAAACTCAAACTACAGCCATAAAGAACAATAACAGGTTTAACATTCACTTATGGAATTGTTTAAAAACATTAAACCTTAGCATTAAATCCATATAAAGTAAGGCACAAACCCCGGACTCTCTGTGTAACCGATAAACACTTCAACACTAAGCTATTCAAAAAGACACTGAAAAATTTTGACAAATAAAGTAAGTGTAACTTTTCGTGTTGAAACTGTACACTGAACATTAAGTTTCTAAGTGACATAAGGAAGAGATGAGACCCTGGATGTATGAATTACACATCCTCGACTTCCTGCACTGACTTGTGGGGATTCAAATCTGTTTCCTTTGTGACAAACTGACTTCACCCTTGGGTAAACATGACTTCCACTCCTCATTTCTAATGCTGATGTAATGACCACCGATGTGCAAAACAGGGATACTTTTGACTTTTTACATTTACAATGCTAACAAGACTCAAAATAGATAAGATAATAGATAAGAGAATTTGTGAATTACAAGTATACAGTTTAATATTTTAAAATGCTTCATAATTTTTTTACTTGACATATGCAACATTTGGGCAAAACCAGTCCCATAAATATAAGATCTGCATGTCTATTAAGTATAAAATAAACCCTCACCTGCCCCAAATTAAAATGCGTCGACTCTTGAAAACGAAGTTGAGCAAAACAAATTGACTAATCAACATTAAACCAAATGTTATGCTCTTAAGGGTCTTTAACCCATGAAGACCCAAACATCAACCACTGAACAAAACCATCTACTGATCTAAAATGTTTGATTCCTGTTGATGCATTAATCCTATCAATACATATAAATAATTGTTGTAAAATACAGTTTGTCATCTTTTCATGGTCATCAGATATGACCCATTTGGACATTCAGATTCTTCGTAGTGAAAGTGTAAACACCATCATTGTCTACAAGAATGATTCACCAGTAAAACCCATGGAGTTTGATTAGTGACACTGGACGGAGACACTTGGTTTATGTTCAGTTAATGATAGATTTTGTTGAAAAAGTAATCCTTTTCTTCAGTTTTCTCTGTTTCTGATATAATAACCATCAACATTAATCTGAGTTTTTTATGAAAATCTACATGATCAGTAAATTAAATATAGGAAAATACATGATTTTCACTGAAAAATGCAAAATATAGTGGATAATGTCATAATAAATGGTGAATAAATCACTTAAGAAAGGTGAAATAGAGAGAAAAATTCATTTAGAACCGACACAAAAGTAGCACTGGGTCTTTTTGGGTTAAGACCACATGTCTTTTTCCAGTCATTTAAAGGGATACAAGAATATTTTCAAGTTACAAAATTACAAAACAACTGGTACAACAAATATAAATATAAGTATATAAGTATATATTTTATTTAGGCATTTTTTTTTTTGCTTTACAGGAGCGGTTCTACAAAAGACTACAAATCCCAGTAGGACCCTCCAGTCATATGACAACAGTGTGTTTTGTCACGTGACCTTGACAGCGCTCAGTCAATAGTCGCTTTCTGTTTTTCGCAGTGTCACAGGCTTTAAACTCCAAACACTTTGTACACACGCGAAACACTCCAACACACTTTTAGACAGCGAACTCCATGGCTTCTAAACAACACTCCGGCTTGTGTACCGTTCAGTTTATCCGCTTCTCGGGATTTTTACAACTCCTAGATGTCAGAGTGTGGTAGTGTCCCAGCTCCAGCGGCTACCCTCGGCAGGCCTCTCTGCACGCCGAGGGAGCATCAGTCCTCCCACGCGTTTGGGTGGGTCCAGCTCGGTCACAGAGGCAGCATGGGCCCGGTGTCCTGCTAGCTTCTGCTGCCAGTGACTAAGAACCTACACAAAGGAATGAACTACTCAAGACCTAACCTGTTTTAGCTTGGATGGTAGTGCTAACGGAGTTGGGCTGTCAGAATGAACGGTGAGTTTATTCTGATTGTTTTTTTTTTTTTTATTAACCATCTGGTTCTAGAAGTACAAAATGTGAACTCATGCACACAAGAAGAGGGGGTTGTTAATAGCTTCACTGTCTAGACAATAAGTAAGAGATTTGTGCTGATTTGATAAAAGCTGAGGACACATTGCAGGTACTTCCCTAATGTTGTCACCAGCAAATGGAGTCTGATCTGTGAGGTCTTGTTGAATATCTGGAAGGACTTTCACTGTAGGCAAAATCAAACTCATTCTTCATTTATATTTAGTCTTTACTTGATCAGGATGTCTTGCAGAGATGAGAATACATTTTGACAATCATTATTATGTTTTATTTAACATGTGCACATAGAAATACCATTAGTAGTTGCAAGAGTTACATAAAATGCTGGTAGACCTTTAAAGTCTCTTAGTCGAATGACATTTTTCTAGTAGGACTGGCAACAAAGATATCACAATAAAAATGTGTCCCAAAAATGTCAAATCATTAATTCTTTCAATTATAAGATATGTAAGAGGATGAAAACATTGCAAAAAAAAAAAAAAATGCAACAAGATGTGAGCGTTACATCAAGACAAAATAAGACATTGAAATATTCATTCAATGTTCTTATTCAACGAGATGAAAAAAAACGTAAAGGGGGGTTAGTTATTATTATAAACCCTTTTTTTGTGGATAGAATCAAACCAAATAGCAAGACATTTCAGATATTCAGAGGTAGAACTTGCAATTACAAGCATTCATTATAGGAAACATGAAATGTTTGTTTCACAGCAAGATGTACAAGCAACATTATGTAAAACAACTAAATGTTGAAACATTTTTCAAGTGTTTTTTCTGATGATGTTAACAAAATTAACTTTAAATGCAAAACATAATGGTATACCATAATAGTGATGTTTATTATGATCTTCTGTTGCGTATCACTGTACACTGTGGTAGGGGCTGTCCAGGAGATGTGGTGGTAGCAGCATGAGTTTTGGTGTATGGTGGACTGTGTAGCCTAATGGTGTTACTACTATCCGAAGGAGAAGCAAGTTTTTGTTTAGCCAAGATCTGCTACGGGTTTTATGACTTAATTTACCCTCTAAACAAATTCCTGTGTCACATTTAGTGTTTCTCATGCTTGTGTGTTACAATAATGTATTTGTTTTACCACAATAGGTTCATGTATGCTATCTTATTCAAGACCGATTCTTGTTCCTTCAAACCTCCCTCTGAGCTGTTCTACTGTGTTGGTGTCAGAATTTACACTTGGTTAATATTTACATACACTACACTTCAGAAAGGCGACAGGTTGCATTTGAGGCAGCTTACTGTAGGTCAGAAATAAATGGAGCAATTGAATCCTTCATTAGAATGAGTTCATCTCATATGTGTTTTGTGTGTCTTCATTTGTGTAGGCACTCAGCAGACTGATACAAAGAGACAGCATCTCCTGGAGAGGCTTCTGGACGCTGTCAAACAGGTGAGTACTGAACTGGACTCATCTCTCATCTGTATGTTTTTGTTTTCATTTTGGAGATGACAGCTACACACAGCCTGGTCCAAAAAAGTCACCACCTGGATTTAACTCAACAAATAGTTCAGATTCTTCCATTGGGTAATTACTGCAGGGATTAATGGGTGATTCTCCAACTACTGGCAAATTTGGGTTGGAAAATGTTTAGAAAATCAAACACATATTTTTAGAAATATTTTTATGTGTTTTGCTTCTCCATAATGTGTAGAAAGACATTCTGATAATGGTGTTAATGAAACTAATTAAGTATTGTATAATTTTTTTGTCATTTTAGCCCAACATTCAGAATATATGAGGCTTTGAATGTCCAAAATCTGACTCAGGGACAAAGGAAATATAGCAAAAATCACTTATACCCCCCCCCCCCACACACACACACACACACATTTTATATGATAAAAATGATAATTTATATATCATCTAATTTTTGTTTGTTCATCTTGTTGTCAATTAAATATGACAAGAATAAAAAAGATGTGTGTTTTGAGTTTTTTTTTTCTTCTGCCTGAGACACAGCATCTTCGATAGTTAGAGAATCATCCTAATATGTTTCAGCTGCAACAAGTTCTTTAATTCTAACTGATGCAGCGGGTAGCTTCTCATTTCTTGGAAAAAGGTCATGTGGTCTGATGTGTGATGGGAGCCTCAGGTTGAGAAGAAAGGTGGATGAAGTGATTACCCATCATGCCTAGTGCCTTCAGTACAAGCCTGTAGGAGCAGTGTTATGACCGGGGTTGATTCAGTTGGTCAAGTCTAGGTCCAGCAACGCTATGTGTCCATAAAATGAGGTCAGCTGAACCTAATTATACTGAATGATCAGGTCTGAACATTAGCGTTTTTTTTTTCTTCACAGATGACAGTCATATTCCATGATGACAATACCAGGTTTCATCAGAATCAGATAATTTAGACATCATCACATGTCCAGACCTGAACCTCACTGAGAATCTTTGGGGTGTGATGGAAAATACTTAACACAGTAGTATAGCTCTGTATCACCATTTCAAGATTTTGGTGAAAAATTAATGCAATGAAGTAAAAGTTGAAATTGAACTTATACCATGGTGAATACATGCTGTAATCACAGCTGAAGGCAAGGCATTCCATCAAAATACTGTGTGCTTGATCAGAAATCTGTACACCAACCAAGCAAGTAGACCCAAATCCCAAAGCTGTCCACATTTAGCCAAAGACCTCAGCTATAACAAAGGTTTGTGGTGTGTGATTGTGTTTTAGTTCCTTCCATTACATTTAGAATATATACCGGGAGTAGTAAAAGTGGGCACAGATGCAAATATGATGGATGGATATCTCGTACACGAAAGCTGGTATAAAATAATGATATTGTTTTTTTTGTGTGATTTTAAGAAGTATTGTAGTGGGTATTTTTTGCACATGGTGAGGAACAATGTTTTTCAGTTACATTTTCCATTACATATTTAAAGAGAAACAGGGAAGTGCACTCTATGTCCTCGGGCTAAAGAGGAGGTGTATACAGTGATTTAACAGGAAGTTAATTTTAGAATGATAGTCTACATTCTACAACGGAGTATATTACTGCCATCAAGCTTTTATTCAGGTGAAGATATTGATGAAGTCAGAGTTCACTTTTAGCTGCATGTTTTCTGATTCTAAAGTGAAATCATGGCTCCATGTCATTTCTTCAATTTGTATTATTATAGTTCATAGTATCATATTTACATAGTTAAGACTCCAAAGAGCTGTAAACAAGTGAACACTTGTGGGACGTTTGTTTTATACACAAATCCAGCATAGTTCGCCATCAGTACAGCTACAATTCAGCTAACAAAATTTTGGAAAATGTGCTGACTGTGTGCTGGGATAAGACCTGAACAAAACAAGCTAAGAGTGAAGAAGGAAGTCCTTTATAGGCAGTTATTATCACTGTACTCATATCTTTGCAGTGCCAAATCCGCTTTGGAGGAAGAAAGGAGATTGCCACAGACTCAGACAGCAGGTAAGACAAAATGTGTGTTTTCAGAAGAAGTTTTAAAAATATATAGTATTCTGCTCTATCGGTTATTTGTATCTATTTGTGTATGGGTTGTGTGTAGTTCCTGGTGACTTGACGCTGACTCTTAACTGTTATTTGCTTTGGCAGTACGCCCAGTTTTGCAGCTTTCTTGCACCCTAAAATTACTCAAATAAATCACCTAGAATTTTTACATTTTTTGGATGGAAACTCTATGGTATTTTTCATCATATCTTCTTCATATCAGTTGGTAACTCCATATATTGGAACGATACAAGTCATGCAGCACTCTACCTGAACTGTTTATATTGACCAATAAATGAAAAACCATTTCTCTCTCCTGACAGTGTGCTGCTGTTGCATTTTTCTTTGCAGGGTCATCTGTCTGTGCGCTCAGTTTGAAGCGGTGCTGCAGCACGGCCTGAGGAAGAGTCGAGGTCTGGCCCTCACGGCTGCTGCTCTTAAACAGGCAGCAGGTTTCAGCACCAAAACTGAAGCAGGTACAGTGTTACAGTTTGGGAAGTTTCCTCATTGAAATATCTAAAAATAAGGCTGGTGTTATGTATTTTGCAGTTATGCGCTTACAATATTCAACAATGCTCCAATAAACATATTTGACACATTTATACATTACTGTCCGAAGGCCCTGGGTCAACATTAGGTTTGTTGGTTTAGTAAAGTTCTAATGACCTAATGTTCTGATGACTTTAGCCTCATAGCATAATTGCCTAATTCATACACAAATGGACAACAGTATGTGAAAACATTGAACTCAGGTATTTCTTTTCTAAGAGGGGTCTGGGCTACAATACAGTTATGACAAATGTCATAATATACTTTTATATTGTGATAAATATCATATTGATTATTATTATTGATGTTTATATGTCAAATCACCATTGACAGGATATCTTACAGCTGTAGCCATGAAGTATCCCAGTATTTTTGTCCACATAATTTAGAAACATCAATATTTCCTTAAAGTTTAATGGGAGATTTTTCTTCCTAAGTGAGATGTGAAGAAAGTAGTGGTCCGTTGTGGTAGAAAATTGTTATTTAGTCAGAGCATGAAAACTATTTTAGAAATTTAGAGGTAGAACATTTAAGATCATAGTCGTGGATACAAAAAAAAATCAGTGTTGAAAGAAATTAAGTAAAAACCATCTCTGAGGCATTTTGGAAGCAAAGATAACAATTTAACCCAAACTAGCCAATGCAATGCAATGACATTTATTCCAATATAAAACTATATTATTACATTTGTCATTGTTTTGTAGCTCAGACGCCTGTTAGAAAAGAAACACCTGAATTCAATGTGTCCCAATACTTGTGTCCCTTTGTGCATGAGTGAGGCAATTATACTCTGAGGCTAACAATATGCATTTCACAGTCTCTGTATTATACTCAGCTGTCAACTGGAGTTCTTCATCTGTCTATGATATGTCAACATTTCAATGATCAGTGTGTGATATTAGTGACATCTAGAAGTGAAGTTGCAGACTGAAAAGATTTGATGATTACCATTCACTATATTGTAATTCTAGCAGCCTGACTGGACACCAACTCATTTACTTGTTGCCTGTCTTTTCAGGCTATAGAAAATCCAACCCACGATGTAGAGTTTGGCTGATTGGATGGGTATGGGGGTTATAAATTCAAGATTGGCCACTGTGATTATTGATCACATCTGTCTATATATTTAGTGTTGATATTTGGACTGAGAAAAAAGCTGTAGAAAAAGGGGTGTATTTTCAAATTCTGGCATTTTCCTCTTGATTTTGACTCCTTAAGCTTTAGCTCTGATCCACACTTAACCTAGTAGAGGTATTGTAATGCTGGATGTCACCTGCTGTAAAATATGGGGGAAAAAATGACCAACCCTCTCTGTAGATTTAAATGGCTGATTCTAACATGATTAAACGCAGTGATTCTTATTTACATCTGACTGTGCAATAAAGAAAACATTTATATAAAATATATTTAAATATTATTTTGATATTCTTGAAATTGGATCCTTTGAAATTCCTCTTATTTTTCACACACTGGGACCTTCACCTCACATGACTGATCAGCTGACTGATCCCCAGTGTCTTCCTTAATCGAACCATGGAGTATGAAGCACTTAGTGTAGATTGATGACTGATGTGTGGACCCAATTATTCCATGGCCTCAAACATGAAAAAGCACCAGAGCTGGTTATAACAACTGGGTTGTTATTATAGAGTGCAGCTGCAACTAGAGCTGTTGTGGTGCAGAATTTTCCCCTGTGGTCTTTTTGGGAGGGGTTAATATGACAACATTACTGTAATGTTCATATTACTGTGGCCCATCATAGGCTGATAACGTCCACCAAAGTTTCATGTTGAACTGAAAATATTTTTACGCTTAGGATACTTTTAGTATTCCATAATTCTAATCTGAACTTTCTGAATGTGTGAGTGCTGGCAAACTCTAAACAATCAAACAAAAATATATTGTAGTTGAGGTTCATTCACATTACGTTTCGTGACATCCTCTATATTCAGATTATGTTATTTCATTCTAATGAAAGTAACATCCACAAGTACTGTTAAATGCAAAAGTTATTAACAAGGACCAAATGACACACATTAAATAACATAACATGGTGCAAACTTTTAATACCCCTCAGCCAAATGTAGTGTAAGATTCTGTTGAAAGTTACTGCCCTATAATTTAGATTACACTGTCTTTGTGTAAAACTTATTACATACATATTTATATTTGAATGTACTCACAAGGCCATTTGACCTTGAAAAAGTAGGTCAAGGTGACCTATTTTCAATAGGCTTCTGCTCCATGCCAAGATGCACAGTATGAATGTGGAGCAGATATGTAAATGGGTTCTTCAGATAATGTGATTATGTCATTGAATGGACAGATGGACAGACACTAAAACGATTACAATACCCCTCGGCCAAGGGGTAAAAATGAATTTTTGTTTTAATACAAATACTTGTAAATAAGTAGGCCAAAATATATATGAAAGAGGACTAACAGTTTCAGATATTTTAATTGTAGAAACATTAGAATTTATAGTTTCAATGCTCTCAAAAAAAGAAAAATGTATTTTGTGTTATAGCTGAGCCTTTTCTTACTTTTTCTTAATACTATGCAGAATTTCCATGACAAAAAGCTTCAGGATTCAGTCATATTTGTGGCCATCAGTATTTATTGAGACCATTCCACTGGCTGAGAGACATTAGTTTCACATTACACAGAATTGTTTCCGCTGTGTAATATTGAATAATCCAGCAGCCATTAATTCCAGATTGAAGAGAAATGCATGGCTTCTGTAACAACTACCACCACCTACCCATTAGCATATGTGGCATTATCCTTTACTTCACAGTCAATTAGAAGAAAGGATTGTGGCTGAACTCGTGGATTTGGGGCTCCCTAATGAAGCCAGGCCCTCTGACAAAGGCAGAAATAGCAGCTGTATTTTTAACACACAGAATTAAGGTTACATGCTAATTGTATGCAAAAGAGTAAGGCAACACACAATTGTATTCATTATAACACCTCAGTACTTTACATTAAAGTAGAGTTACAGAAGTTTTTTGGCTTTGTAGGAAAATTATAATTCATGAGTTGACAGGTCAGAGGTCAAAAAGGAAAGAACGAGCAGATATTTGTTAATTAGTGACTGAAGTTGTGCTGAATCTGATGTATGCAAAAGTAATTGTTATCATGGCTTTGTTGACCTTTTGAAGGCATTGTGTCTCACTCTCTCTGCCTCCTCTGTCTCTCAACTATCTATGTTTTCATCCTTCTCTTTTTGTTTGCATATTCCATTTGCCTATAAAAAAAAACCCTGAATGAAAAAGTTCAAATTGTAAAAAACCCTTAAATATTGCAAAAGTTTTTATGCTCGGAGAAATGAAAGTCTTGGTTCAAAGCAAATAGATTTTGCAAATAATTCTGTGAATGTGCATATGTGGACCAATAAGCAGACTGCAACATGCACTACATTAATGGAAATGGTAGCAAGATACCTCCATGTACGAAAGACTGTGACAAACCTGCCAAGATTTTGAGACAATGTTGTAAGATCCTGACTTGCAGTTTTTTTTTTTTGAAAAACTTAAGGTTTTTTGAGAAAAAACATCTGAGGTTTATCAGCTCCTCAATTAGCTCAGGATAGAATTTTATTGTATAAAATCATCTGAGGTTTATCAGCTCCTCAATTAGCTCAGGATAGAATTTTATTGTATAAAATACAATATCTAACTGGAAAAGTTTAAAATCATATTTGCATATCAGTAGTGGAAAGAAATGTGCATAAATTCCTGTATTCTTTTGTTAATTTTTCTAAAATGTGGTTAAATGAATCTGACTACTGTCCTCCCATCTTTTCTTTCCTATGTTAAAATTTTTTATTCCATGCGACCATTTTCATTCCTCTAACTTTTTATGTCCCATTTTCCAACTATACTTTCACATTTCTCTCCCTTGTCTCACCTGTTTGTTCAGCAATAAACAGAAAATGAAAATGCTGACATGTGCCCATGTGACAAATAACAGTAATACTGTGAATATAGAAAGAGAGAAATTAGAGAGGAGAAGGAAACCATGCAAAAAAATGAAAGGGCACAGAAGCAAAGCAAAGATTAAACAAAATAAGCCCTAACTTCTATCTTTTTATCCCTCTGCCAGAGTTGACGTTCTGGTTCTATGTGAAGGAGCACCTGAACCGACATGAGCTCCAGCGGTTCTACTCCCTTCGTCACATCTCTTCGGAGCTTGGTCGAGGTCGTGCCTGGCTGCGCTGCGCCCTCAATGAGCACTCACTGGAGCGCTACCTGCACACGCTGCTGGCTGACCGGCCTCGCCTGGGGTTAGCCTTTTTTCTCCATGTCTATGTAATATACACTTCTAGAGCAGGGGTTTCAAACTCATTTTAATTCAGGGGCCTCATACAGCTCAATTTGATCTCAAGTGGGCTGGACCAGTAAAATAATAGCATAACAGCCTATAAATGATGAGAACTCCAAATATTTCTCTTTAAGTGTAAAAAAAGTTCAGTTCAATTATGAAAAGGTTTATATTTCCAAACTATCCTTTCACAAAGAAATGTGAATAACCTCAAAAAACTTCTCAAGAAAAATAAGTGCAGTTTTAACAGTATAATATCTCAACTTATCATTTATACATGTGGATTACAGATCAGATCTACAAAGGCACAAAACATTTAGTAACAGGCAAAATATTGTTAAAATTTTGGAGTTTGGACCTTTAAGTTTGGAACTAAAATAAATTTGACACCCTTGACTGTTAATATCTTCTGTAATTTTTGCACTTCTCAAATTCATCCTGCGGGCCACATTGGAACCTTTGGCAGGCTGGTTTTGGCCCATGGACCATATGTTTGACACCTCGGCTCTAGAGCTTGTGCGACTGGACTCAGTAAACCTGAATTTTCATATATTAATGTAGTAGTGATATAATGTATATAATGAAGTATATTCATTTTTTGTCCATATAGGGCTAAGGAATCAAAATATAAAATTTGCAATATGGCCAATATAGATACAGATAAGATCCCATTTTATTACCAGGTCATGTATAAAACTAATTTGAAAGGGTTGACATACATTATCTTTACACTGTAATACACAGCATCAACATTGCAAAAGCTGCAGTTTTTGACAAACCTGCATCATACTAGCCCACTATAATTGAAGTGTTGTAGGGCTACAGGCCTCCGCTTACAAATCATAATCTCCAAATGTGAGAAACATTCATGTTTGGTTCATATTAATGAATATGAATGAAATTAATGAAATGACTATTAGAACATCTCTCAAATAAGTAAATAAAGAGTTCAAAAAGTTGAAATCTGTACCTAGACCCTTTTTTTGTTTAATTTTCATATGTTCAGTCTCAGAATTATTGATTATTTTGACTTTGACCTTTGTTGAAACTGGATAACTGGAGGATTCTGTTGGGTGCTGTAAATTGGCTCAAGAGTCTGGTCTCGACCAGCTTTATATGTGAAGTGCCATGAGGTAACTTTGCTATGATTTGGCGCTATATAAATAAAATTTGATTGATTAATTGGTAACTGAATAGAATGTCAAAAACTGGCTGATAAATCAGTTGTAGGCTTCCCCCTTCTCCAAACTATTGTTATATTGACTGTAAAAAATCCACTATCAGTCTACCCCCAGTACAGATTCCAGCATCTTCAGCATTTTAAAATGTTTTTCCAGTGAAAAGTAAATATAACAATTATTAAACAGTTGCAATACTGCAATATGATTTTTGCATTTTGTTTAGCCCTAATTGTTCAATAATTTGCTGCACTAACATCCAAGAATGTATTTGAAATCAGCTGGTATTTCCTCAGGTAAGCAGGGATTTCTCTGAATTCATTTGACTCTATCTCTCTGATATCTAGAACATATTATGAAGACTGGGCTTTTATCCTGGATGAAGAGAGAGCAAGCATGCTCCCTACTATGGCTGCAGGTATTTATTTAGCAAAGACAACGTAGTCAACACTTACAAGACAACCGTGAACACTGACACTATATTCTCAACTGTCGCTGAATCACAACCTCTGTCCTTTGTTATGCTTTTATGCACATAGTGTACGGTTTGCATCCATAAAACCACAAAACATTATAGCTATATTAATGAAATACTTGCAGTAAAAGACATTCTACAGTCAGCTAAATGGTTACAATCTATTCAAATCCAAAAGTTGGAAAGTACAGGTACAGTTACTGTAAACTCAGATTCTGAAGAATAAGGTCCTTACCTTCATTTTAATGCATTTTAGGGGAATTATCACAGATAATGCAAAGATGGTCCCTTGTGTAAATAAGTAACAACATGAATGATGAGAGGAGACATAACAAGATGAAAACACACCTTTAAGACAAACCTATGACTATACAAATGATTGTTCTTTGTTTAGTTCCTTTGTAAAGAAAACACGAGCTCTAATTGAATAAGACACTAAATAACTGACAAAACAGACATTGGTACTTTTCACTTGAATACTTTAAGTACATGTCAGAACATGTACATTTTCACTTTTACTTCAGTAAAGAAGTTGAGTTAGGGCTTCTATTTTTAACAGTATTTTATTTATTTGAAATTTTTTTTATTAGAAGTATCTATACTTCTAATGCATAATGAAAGTGTGTACTTTTGCCACCTTTGCTCAAAACATTGTAGTACAGTAATAAAGTCAGTATTAGCCATGCTAATAATACCTAATAGTATATATTAGTAGTATATGTTGCCTGAGCATGCATGCAGTTTATAGTGTTACCAAAAGAAGTTATAAAAAAAAAGTTTCCTCAAATTGTCTATAAGCAAAGAGGTGAGAGATATTATTTTACTTGATTTTTAAAAATTATTTATTACGTTTTTTTTTTTTTCTATTAATACAAGATGTAAATGCACTGTTTACTCTTGTAATGCATTTAAATGGTGAAAGTATTCAATTAGCTGACTGCGTTTTGTTGGTTTAGCATGGCACAGTGAGAATGGAATTATAACTTTATTATAATGACTGTGCTCTAACATTTGAAGTATTGATGAACAAACCTGAAATGGGCATAAACCCTAAAATATTAAGATTATATACCACTGAACTTATGTTACAGTTTTCCTTCTCTTTTCATACACTTTCAGAAAGACTTTCAGCTGAAAGATTTCATCCGAGGTTTTCCCTCTGGCTGCTTTTCACAGAAATGCTTACCAAACAGTTTGCCAAGGTTCAAAAGCTTCATATAATTTAACAAGGCTGGTGTGGAATAGAGAACATTTAAACCCTGCGCTTTCAGGTTTGAATTCCATCCTGTTTGCCATCAACATCGACAACAGTGACCTGAATGGCGGGGTAACTCGAGGTGGAGGCCCATCGGTGTCCCACCTCCTCAAGGAATCCACGCAGGGCATCGGCAGCCTGTGGAAGGAGTCGACTCAGGGGGTCAGCAGCCTCCTGCGAGAAATCAGCACCGCCACAGCTGTGGTACCAGGCTTCACCCCTAGAGTGGATGGAGCCTCTGATCCGCTACCTGTACTTCCACGCAGCACCTCTGCTGGTAGGCCACAAAGTTTAATGTCACAGTTCTTTTGTCTGTTTCTGAAGACATTTTGTTAATTCGAGTCTATAGAGAAACTGTATTTATGCCATCAGTTCTTTTACATCTGCAATTGCTGTAATCTTGTAATGTAAAAGAACTGATGGCACTATATATCTTTAATGTATGTTCATCCCTAGTAGTTTGTATTTGCTGTCAGTAAATTTTTATGTCACAGAGGTCCAAAGATCCAGCATCAACAATGAGACAACATATGGTAGGATTTGAACATGTACAAGTAATGCAGATAATCTTGTAGGTGCAGCATAAGGCATCCACAGAGTTGAGCTTAGGGATAATTTAATGTCCATATTACCAGGGATGTTTGACCCCTTTTAGTCCTCTGCCCACCTGTCTGTCCAATCAAGACTGCTCCATGGTTTTCTTTCCATATGTTTAACTGACGGGGATGAATTAGGTTTAAAAACAACTTTCCCCCAGACTGACTGCATCTAAGTTGATTTCCATGAGTATCCATTAAAATATTTTACTGCACTGCAAGACATTAATGGGTTGAGTTGAAATAAACAAAATATGCTGATGTCACCATTTCTGACTCTGAGCTATGAACTTTGGAAGAGAATTAGTCGACAAAGGTAAAAAGTTCTGATTTCATCTGACTTTGACTCTATTAAAGTTGAAATTAAGGTTTTTGTTCAGTCTTTTTCATCATTGTCGTCCCAGACTCAGGTCTGAGGAAAGAGCGCCGGAGGAAAAAGAAAATCACCAACATCATTTCCTTTGATGATGATCTGGATGGAGGGGCAGAGGATGAGGAAGAGGGAGAGGATGACTCGCACAAGATGGGGATGGTGAGGAAGAGTCACACGGCCCCAGCTCAGAGCAGCGTGGAGGAGGGAATCGACCCTTTAGAACCGGTGTTCTCAGAGTCACCAGCCCAGAATGGCCTGGCTGAGCAGGGCATCGTCAGCTGGGTGGGGTCTCCACACCCATCTCGTACAACTCCAACAACTTCACCTCCACTGCCAGACAGTAAGAGTATAGACAACGAGGAGGAGGAGGAAGAGGAGGAGATGTACAAACCCAGAGCACAAACCCAAGAGGAGGAGAGGATCAGCTCAGATCAGTGAGTCACATGACTTCAAAACAAAAACCCAAAGACATAGCTCTGAGTTAGGTCACAAATGCTGCTGAGTGTAAAAATATTTCCAATCGCAATGTTTTGATTGACTCTACTTTATTGTCTAATTTTGAAATGGTAGGCTGCTATAGGCAGCTAATCAGTAGAATTCAGCAACCTCTCTCCTCTCCATGAATAAAAGTATTGTCTAATCTGAGAACAAAAGCATAAGCAGCCGGAGGCAATAGAAAAGACATCCGCTATTGTAAATAAATCCTGCTGGAACAGTCATTGGTTGGTTTGTATTCATTATCTAAAATACGGTATGAATTTCATATTATTTCATTATTTATTAAATCAACCTAAATAAAAATAGCCTACAAACACTCAAGTTTGGGTGAAAATCTTTTGATTTAAAAGTTTCAGGCAAAAAAAGCAATAAGTTGAAAATATTTTTGTGTAGACTTGAGTATGAAGAGTTTTTTTTTTCTTTCAGATTGATTACTTATAGGCC